>NC_069145.1:21575525-21852096 GCF_943734635.1 Anopheles cruzii
TAACTTATTCTGCACCATTCACCAACACTACGCAGCACAAATTCGAAACGAAAGATTCCTTATTATCGTTATTGTTTCTGTTGGGCATCGCCGCGCCTCCATCGTGCCGGTCTTGTTAATGTTTTTTTTTATGTGTCTTAAATTATTGTTGTCAACCACCACTGGTGCAACATTTGCACCGGTAGTGGCTGCAGCCCACCACCAATTGCCGCGAATGTTACGGTGGTATTGTCACTAATACCACCGTAACATTGGCGGTCCGGTTCTGGGACTCCGTACGCAACCAACATCGTACCATCCGCGCTGTACGGAAGAATGACCATTAAATGATGCTTGAAAACAGATGCACACCGACAATTGTGTTTTCTTCCGACTCTCGGTCTCGTTTCATTTTCCGTTCAGCCAAGCGTCCTCTCGTACGGCCAATGCACACTGATAGAGTGACACACATCTTGTCCCTGCCGTCATCGAATAAGCCACGCAAGGGAATCGATTAAGATGATGGGATTCATGCAACGAAATATTCTAAAGAAATCAGGCAAATTATCTGAGTGCCCCTTTGCTAAAAGCTGAAGGCCTTATCGCTTCTTTCGACTTCTTCTTCGATACGCCAACACTTGGAACGCGAGTGCGTCCTCGGAACGATTGCTTTTGCGTCGGTTTTATTGTTTTATTGGGCTTTGGTTCTGCTACAAACATTAAGCTAAACGCTCTGTTTTTTGCGATTGTTTTCACACTGCTCGTCTCCACTTCACCAACGTACCATTTCGGTTTCCTTCCTATCCATATCATCCCGCTATCGGCTGAATGGGTTGGGCTATCTTGCAAAGAGGCGTAGGATTCTAGATCCGTGCCTGACCCGACCGCGCCCGAGCGCTGCTGGAAGCGTAGCATTGAACCGCGACAACGTAGAAACGCCGTTCGATGGATAGGCAGAAATCTACGAGTGAACCTGGAAAACTAAACTAAATACACCAACCGATGCTATTACCCTTTAAAAGTTTTAACTGTTTCATAGTGGTTCTGTCTGTGCCTGTGTGTGTTTTATACAATTATTCTTTGCCAACAAACGGTATCCGGCCTCTTGCTTGATAAAGGTATGTGTTTAGGTTTGGGTTCGAGTGGACGAAGGGAATAACAGTAGTATCCTTGCAACAGGAAGTACCTTGGCTCTGGCTCTTTAAAATGCTACTTTGTATGTGCAGATTGTGAACAGCTTTAACTTCAAGTGGTCGGATCGTGCATGTTTTAACAGTTGAGGGTCACAGTGAACGGTACCTACAGGCGACGAAACGAAGCTACCGCCAGCACGGTGTGTACACGGAGATTCCTGCCACTCGATCTAGGGTTCTCACCCGTTTCAGCAGTCTTTTCTTTTCCTTACCAACTTGTGGTCAACGGCGAGCAATCTCGGCGAGCTGATAGGCGGTGGCAGAGCGATTAAAGAGTTTGAATGCTCCCTTATTGTGGAACATCGTTGTTTCGCACGGTTAACAACGAGCATTTCCGTTCAACGATCTAACCTATCGGCTATTCCAGCTAAAATGGGCTCGGATTGTGATTTTTCATTTCGTTTTCAGAGTTTGCTTTCAAGTTTCGTAAGTTTCAGCTGCGCAGCTGTGCGTGTTTAAGGTGACGCACCATTGTACCTTGTCTAATTTCGACCACGAACCCAGTTTAGTTTAAGTAGCAAACTTGCTATTCTATTTCGAATCGCTCACTGCGATTCCTTCTTCTTCTTATCTTGAAATAGGTTCAGGGATTTTGATTTTTGTCGTAAAACTCTCATCCGATTACAGCAACTACTTTGCGAACGTGGCCTGTAAGGTTCTAACCTGGTATTAGAAAAGCTTTTCCAATTATTTGCTACTTTCTTTTCAGTGAATTGTCCAGCTTCCACGGTGATCTTCTCGTTCATTTCTTCGCTGATCAACTTGCGGGGTGTAGGTTACTAATTGATTTAATGTAGGCACAGCATTAACGAGACTTCGCGATTTTTCTATACACCTTTTATTCCTGTATTGCACATGCACCGTGCGTACACGTGGAGCAAACATACCGTAGCATAGTTCTCGCGCGGAATGTTGGCGCGGGATCGGTAATCGGGTAGCCGGGGTTCGATATCTAGCAAAGCGTTTTGGCGTAGAAAGTTTAGCAAATAAATTTGCGAAGAATAATACTTAAACACATACCACGTATACATAATTGTGCGCTCGTGACGTATGAGACGAAATGTGTAAGCTCAAAATATAACGCTTATAATTAGCTCAACAAAAGGAAATGGCGCAAGCGCGATATGTTTAAACGACGGACTGAGTACATTCAAATAACAAGGTTAACGTATACCGTTGTAAGCAGTTAGAGGTAACGAATGAAATCACAACGCACTTCGCACGCACAAGAGTATTGTGTACGCATTCAAACATCGAGCTCCACTCGCAATTACAGGAACACGACCACAGCAAAAAATGACACAAATAACAATGACAATAAAAATAGTAACATGAGAACGACTAATAATATTTCTAATGTAGCTAATCCAAATAATAATAATAGCAAGCGTGTATCCAAATCAAGATGCGGATGAAATCGGAACCGGCAATTCTCAAAATCATCAACTCAAAATAACCACCCATACTTCGCCATCAGCAGCAATTCTGAAACTCCCGCTCACTGCTTTATTCCGTAGCAGCTGCAGCGCGACTAGTACGCGGAAGAATGAGTATCAATAGATTTCTTTCCTGCAACCCTTCTACTAGTGCCGAATGGAACCTGGTACCAGTATCATTATCCTAAAACGGTAATCACCCCAACCCACACGAAAGCCCCAGGCCAAGATGTACGAGTCGAGCTATTTACCATCGTTCGATAACTGTTGCAGCTGCTTTTGGAATGAGTCCAGCAGACCGGTAAGCGTTAGGCAAAACCCACGACTGGCCGGTATCAGGGGAAAGTCAGGCGAAGCAATGGCCTCGCCAGCTGTTTGCGTCTCACTCACCGTTTCCACCGCATCGCGGTGGCCGGGAGCAGACGAATCGCTTGTTGCTTGTAGCTGTGGTGCCACGAGGGGCGCTGGCATCTCTGGATGGGTCAAAATGGAAAAACAAATATTAAATAATTTGCCTAATCTCAGTACCGTGCCGTATATGCACACCTGTGTCCTCCATCGGTGTACCCTGACGTTTGTAGTCGTTCGACAGTTCCATCCAAGCACGGATTCGCTGGTGCATCTGGTGACCACACGTGCGAAAATGTTCCAGTATTTGTTCGCGGAACAGCTTGGGCGGATTCGCCATCATTTTGGTCATCGACTGCACCAGTTTCAGCAACACCATCTCGTTATACATTCGCGAGTTTTCCTTTCCCTGTTGTGAACCTTGACGCAAAAACAAAGGCGTTCTCAAAATTGTTCGCAAACGAAGTGGCGCACAAAATCGCTCCTAATTAAGAACTCACCTCGCAGCTTCTCATAGCCAGCTTCGTTGAAGTACGGTTCGGCCACCAAAATCAACCCTTGGATGGAAACGATCACCTGCAGTAGGGTGCTTGTGGGGCACCACAGCTCAGACCCACGGCCGGACCACGTGCCGAGCAGCGAAACGCACACCTTACCATCCTCGTACAAATTCGGGTTCAGTCGATCGCAACAGTAGCTGATGTAGTGGCAGAGCGGCGGCTCACGTGGGTAGTTCATGCCAAGCTGCACATCAAACAGAAATAGGCCCCCCTCGTACGGTGTGTTCTGTGGGCCCTCGATCATGACGCTCAACAGGTCGAGCCGATCCTCGAAGCTGCGCACCCAAACCCCGGGCGGTAGCCCCGTCCGCAGCAGCCAGTGCTCGCGCTGGACCGCCTTGTAGAAAGTTTGTGCGTTGCTTGTTTGAAACACCGTAAGGTGATACTTGTGCGAAGTTGGCGCTGCTTCCACGATTTGGAACCGCTCCGCCGGCACCGGTGGCGGCGTGAGATTGTTGTCCTCCAGGGCCGGTGACATCAGTTCCGAGCCGGGCGGTGCTTCACTCGGTGTGCCCGGGGTGGCTGCGAGGGGCGAAGCAGGAACCGACACCGACTCCGGTATGTTCATCTCGACGATCGTTACGATCTCCTTGAAGGCCACATTAGGAGCACATCCCTCACAGTACCGTGTGTTGATCATTTCCAGCACGTGGCGTAGCTGAACCTTTAGCAGCGAGCAAAGCCTGGCCGGAACGGATTCCCTGTCCGTCGCCTCTTCCGCTTCTTCGCTCTCTTCACGTCGTTCGCTGCCGCTGGCAAGATCGAACACCGAGGTGGTGTTATTCAGCTCCTCGTTCATGCTCATACACACGTTGTTCACAAAGTCCAGCTCCATATTGAGCAGGGTGGCATTGTCGCTGCTCTTCTCATTGACACCTTCCACTTCCTCGCCGCACTCACCACTGGCGGTGCTGTCGGGCGTGATCGGGCTGAAAAGGGATCGACACGCAATGAGCGCCACTCGTTCCACGCTACCGTTCGGTCCCTCGGCCACCGGCGTGGAAGTTTTCGAGCCGGGAGTTTGATTGAACAAACGGGCCTTTTGATCCTGCACCCGCTCGGCCGTGGTTTGATTGTTGGACTTGCGGACCCGCTCGACCAGCCCCATAAAGTGCTGCTCGTGAAAGAAACTCGTATTCATCAGCCGGTCCAGGTGACGGCACTTCTTGTACACCATCATTAGCTTCCGCATGATCTCTTGATTCTGGACGTGTGGGTTAACGTTGAAGAGCTCCTCGAGTCGCCCGATCGCGACCCGGGCTCGTTCGAGGTTTGCCGCCAGCTTCGTTTTCGAGACGAGCGGCGACGGATTGTCGCCAAACTCGGACGTCTCGTCTTCGGTTTCCCACGAGTTGTTGTCCGACTCGACGCTACCCCAGAAGTTGTTCTCTCCATCGTACTGTCCCACCTCGAAGATATCCTGCGGCCAACACATACTAACGCGCCCGTCAACCCACCACACCTTCACCATGCCGTTGGTGTAGTTGTCCACAACCTGACCGGCCGTCGATCCTTGTGCGCCTTCGTCGCCGCTGAAGTTAGCCACCCGGATCACGATCGTACCGGGCCGATACTGGAAGTCCGGGTGGTCCTTCAGATCGTACACGCTAACCTCCGACTCGCCACTGTACGTCGGCTGCGGTTCGGCGGTACACGTGTACGTGCTGAACCACTTAACCCGCGCCGTGCGGCCTCGGTGGTCCACATTCTGTATCACACCGTAATCACGAAACGATGGGTTCATGGCCGGGTCCGTGTTGCCAGCCAGCACAAAGTCACCGGGAAAGAACTCGTGATCGTCCAGGTGGTGGATGGGCCGTAGCTCCGTCGACGGGATGTTCGACTCGATCGTCCCATCTTGCCACACCACCGTGGCAGCGCTGTAAACAACCAACGCCTCGGTCACCACCTCTTCTCCGGCGGCCGGGAATCGATCACCGCAGCCGCCAGCCTGTTTGCGCTTCAGCTTGCGAACTCGCCTGGTGACTAATGGAGATTTTTTCGGGCTCGTCTTGGGTGTCGTTGTCGAACAATTGGAGCCCGCCCCATCCGACTGATCTCCACCGTCCTCATCATCCGTTTCCCATTCGTCGCTTTCACCGACATGCCCGTTCCCGCTGTCTTTCGGTATACCTCGCACCGACAGCTTCTTTCGCGATCGTTCCTTCGGCGGCGCATCGGTGGTGGTTGAAAGTAGCTTCGAGGGAGCCTTCTCCACACCATCATCCGTCGCTGGCCTGGCAGTGGTAGTATCGAACCTTTCCGGTAGCAGCTTCCGATACCGGCTGGTCATCTCCTTCCTCCAGGCACTCTTCACACATATCACATCCCTCTCCTCTAGGGTTAAATAGTTTTTGTCGTTGATTTGCAGCATGCAAGACTCAAACAGGTTAAGCTTCTTTAGCCGTTTCAGATCGTCGCCGGTCACGTAGTCTGGTGGTTGTTGCAGTATCCCGATGCCAGCATCCTCCTTCAACAGTTCCAGATCTTCACCGGCACCCTTACACTGCCAGTGCACGGTCACACCCTGCAGTTCCACCGACTGCACGGTGAAACGACGCTCGAGGGACCAATTTTTGCGACTATACTTCATTTCGTTCGACGTCGTCAACCACTTGCCGTTAACCAGCTCGCTCATCGGACCCGCCAGCTGCTGGCCAGGATAGAAGAGCGTCTCTGAGAAGTAACCCGTTCGGAAGCGCATGTTAGGATCGCGCAGCAGACAGAGATCGTTCACCGGGCACAGTTCCACCAACGAGCCACAGGAAGATCTAGAAAAGGAGGGGAAAGTGAAGTGCAACATTGGGGGTCCTCTAGACAAGCGCGTCCTCTTACTTCAAAACCAGCTTTTCATTGATTTGCTTTGTGCTGCCGACCCACGAATCCAGACATACGGCATTATCCTTCGGCATCGAGAGCAATGGCCGTAGTCGCTCCGATGGCACGTTCCGCACAACATACTTCGTACCGGCGATTCGCAAATCGGCCCGCACGGAAATCTCGTGACAGTAGCCGCGCTGCGTGTCACGGCCTGGCACCATGCGGCGCACGACATCACCCGGCATCAGCGTCCGGTCCACGAGGCCAACCTGGCGAGTGAAAACGAAACAGAACATTACATCCGATGAACCAGTAACAATTACATAATCCGCAAGGAGGGCCTTTGGCGGAATGCAATAGGACAGGAATGTGAAGCGTGTCCAACCTTGCGCTGCTTGATGATTTCATCGTAACCTTGCGGATGCCAGCAGGCCCGGATCTCGCCCCGCTTCAGTGCATCCTCCTCCGGGGCCGTTTCCTCTTCGCTTTCATCATAGTTTTCTAGCACCAACCCGAACTTGACGCGACCGGTTTTGGGGCTAAAGCAGAATATCTCATCTTCGAAGAAGTATTGATTTTCCAGCTCGTCGTCCCCTCCAGCTTCCTTTTCTTCTTCTTCTTGTGCCACCTGCTTATCCTCTTCCTCTCCGTCACCGCGATCCGGCAGCTTCGGCACGGTCGGACCGACCGTGGGACCCGTGGTATCGCTCGCCTTAGGCCCACCGTGCTGTTGGAGGAAAATCGCCGATGGTCGTGTGATCCGCGGCGTACCGTCGCTGTTCATGGTGGTTCCTCCATTTTTCTGCTCACTGTTCGGCCGACTCTTGATAATGGCTGCCCGCTCAGCACTTTTCACTTTCTCCATTACTGCCACCAACACCAACCGGGCCGCATTCGTTTCGTTCGCTGAGGCGAAGCTGCTGATACACGTTCGCGCTGTTGGGCGTTGGAAAATGTGGCTCTTCGTCGACCAACCAACGAAAAACCATTCCACGCGGAACCGAAAGGGTCACCAAAGGCGAGTGCGTGTGAGTAACTTGGGTCTTTTTTATCCTATCTCACCGAGACACAGAAAAGCAACGAGACAGAAGGCCCGTGAACGCCCTTGAATTTGCTGGCACAAATTCGATTCGCCCAACAATCTATTTCCAAGCAACACGCAACACGACAAATTTATCCTTATGCGAAAACTCCGAAACGGTCGCGGGCTACTGCGTTCCTTCCGTCTGATATCGTACAGCTGCTTTGCTGCGTTCACCGTGGAAACGTCAAAAGTGCGATATATTTTTGCTCGGAGAGAAAAGAGAAGAGAGCGGTCGCCGTGGACACAAGAAAAGGATTGTTTCGGAACTTAGCTTATTTTGTCGGTCAGACTAATCCGCCATAATAAACCGTTAGGAGCGTTGGGTGAAATTTAATGAAAAATTTACTAACTGAAAGATGATAGGCAACTTCAATATTTCATCGCGACAGCCTCTTAGCCAAAAATACATTTACTACATATAGTACTACTTCAATAGAAACAGGATTTGTCAGTGAATTTGAAAACATACCACAGAAAGTACGTCTCAGAGTTTGTAAGTTTTATTTAGAGTCCACACTTCCGTACATAATTAATGTATATGCTTTTATCAAATGCTATCGGAGCCATTTGCCTAGATTAAATCTGCCACATTCATAGGCATCTCATCGATCTGGGTCGAGTAGTACTGCTCAATGTCACGCAAGATTCTGATGTCATCCGATTTTACGAAATTGATCGCCACACCCTTCCGGCCGAAGCGTCCGGAACGGCCGATACGGTGAATGTACAACTCACGGTTGTTTGGCAAATCGTAGTTGATGACCAGCGAAACCTGCTGCACGTCGATACCACGAGCCCAAACGTCGGTTGTGATGAGTACCCGGCTTTGGCCCGATCGGAACTCCTTCATGATCTCGTCACGCTCCTTCTGCGGCATGTCGCCGTGCATCGAGCTAACCGTAAAGTTGGCTTCGCGCATCTTCTCCGTCAACCAGTCTACCTTACGCTTGGTGTTGCAAAAAATGACCGCCTGTGTTATGGTCAGCGTGTCGTACAGGTCACACAGCGTATCGAACTTCCACTCCTCACGCTCGACGGCCACGAAAAACTGCTTGATGCCTTCCAGTGTCAATTCATCGCGCTTGACGAGGATGCGTATCGGATCCGTCATGAACTTGGAAGTCATTTCGAGGATTTCGTGCGGTAGGGTGGCCGAAATGAGGACGACCTGCGTGGCCGGTGGCAGATACCGGTAAACATCGTAGATTTGCTCCTTGAAGCCCTTATTCAGCATTTCGTCGGCCTCATCGAGCACCAGCATTTTGATGGATCGGGTTCGCAGCACGCGCCGTTTGATCATGTCAAACACGCGCCCAGGGGTTCCGCTTACCACGTGCTGTCCGTAGTCCAGCTTTCTAATGTCCTCCCCCAAATTGGTGCCACCGATGCAGGCGTGGCACTGGATGTTCATGAAATCGCCCAGCGCCAAGATAACCTTCTGGATCTGTACCGCAAGCTCGCGCGTCGGTGACAGGCAGAGCACCTGTGTTTCTCGCAGCGTCGTATCCATCGACTGTAGGATGGAAATCGAAAACGTTGCCGTTTTACCCGTTCCGGACTGTGCCTGGGCGATAACATCGCGTCCCTTTACGATGGGCTGAATGCTCCGCTGCTGGATTGCCGATGGTTTCTCGAAACCTAAAACCAGGAGAACAAGCAAGTGGCATCCGTGAGGAAGTGTTCGCGGTAAAGAGAAATCGCCACTTTCTAGTCGCTCCCTTACCGTACGCGTAAATACCCCGCAGTAGCTCTTCCCGCAGGCCCATTGAGTTGAAGGTGGGCAGAACCTCGACATCCTCGCTCGTTTCAAACTCCACATTCGACAGATCCTCGTTTGCCGGTACTCTTCTTCCCGCCATGCTGCACGGATATAGGGTGCAATGGACGAAGCGATTGTTGCTGAAACCTTCTTTCGACCGGTAAAAATTCACTCCAAACTTATCCTTATTCGACGAAGAAGCGGTGCGTTTTTGATGGCGACTTTTCACTGTTTGACAGCTCGAAAGCGCTTGTTTGTTGGAAAAGAAAAAACATGGCCACTGACAGTCGACAAACTGTGAGTCGACATTGAGTGTTTGCTACTCATCTCACTCTCACCTGTATCATCTCACCATCATCATGAGTCACAACATTTTGTTTTCCTAATTCTCCGCATCAGCAAGAGGAAACCATTTGCAGAAAGTTATCCCAAACGCTCCACTCTATTGTTTGCATTGCTTTTCTTTCTGTATCACAATAAAGCACACCCGTCTAGCGCCCGCTGGTCGCGCAGTGCCTGGCGGACGAGACGTCTCTTGTTTCCATTCGTTTGCTTATCAGCTGTGTTTGGTTGACTTGTGTTGGTTGTGTTGTTGTCTGCGCCTCGAAAAATCGCGTCGCAGTTCGTCCATTCGTCATTCTCCGTCATCGGGTTGTGCACTGAGGCAATCGGAGGGGTATCTATTTTTTATTCTCTGTTGTGAGTTGCCGCTTTGAATGTAGTATGTGCGTAGTGCTCCAACACAATTAACCCGCGGAAGGTTTGAGAATCGTCCCGCGACATAGCATGGTCAGTCTGCTTCGAAACTTTACATCAAGCTCGGTAAGTGTGTAGCTCCTCCGAAGAGTCGCCCGTGTTTTCTGCATCTCCATCTTACAGGGCGGACGATTCTTTGATGATTCATCAAGAATGGACGACAGTAGACAACAAATGCACGAGCCGATCCTGGCGGCAGAGGAAAACGATGAGTTTCGACCGCTTCGCACAGTGCAACCGTTCAGGTGAGATCATGGGAACGTTTGACGGGCGCGATTCTTATCGAGGGCTGCATGTGTAGAAAGTTAATCCGGCGACTTTGGCAATGGACGATGAACCGGCAAGGGACGGGGCCTGTGAAAATTGATTGATAAGCCGGAATCAAAATATCCGATCCGGACGGTGCTGACTGTTGGAAGTTCAGCTATCAGCTTGAAAACGAAACAACCCAAGCCGTATACCCAGCGTTCGAAACTGACACGATGCGATGAAGTTCCAGATTATGGGCGCCCCTTTAATCTAATTAAAGACTGCTTTAATATATATTTCCAATTTATTTTCTTTACTTTCATCCTCAACTGTGCAACAACGCTTTACTAGCTTTCATCTACTGGTGTCAAGTATCATATCTTTAACTGGCATTGTGCTTGCGGCCACCTGGGAGGATAGTCGACGATGCGAGGCGTACTTTATAATGCTCTATCTCCGTGCAGCATTTTGGATAGTTTCCTACGTAAGCTCTTAAAATCCGTCACCATAAGAACTACAATCGCAAGTTAACGCTCTTGATCCTTCGCACTCACAACAGCTGGTTGACAATTGGGTAAAGCAGCACCACGAAAAGTTGCGCCTCGCCGGATATCACGACTTCCACCGTGCCACCGAACAACATCGGACCGTACCGTTGCAGATCGTGTCGTTGTGGAATACCTTCCTGCTGGCAATTCAAACCCTCATCCAGCACTACTACGGCGATGCGTTCGGAGAAAAGTGCATTGTGGTAGGCTTGCTGTCACCAATCGTGTATATAGCAGCGTTCTCAAGCCTTGAAACGATGGTCCTTTGCGTCGTCAATGGATCCTACATTGGTAAGAATATATACGCACTTTTCGTTACCTTTGAATACATGTTGATTACGTTCCCCTTCAGCCAAAGTGCGACGATTTAATCGCACCGCTTCGCCACCGGATGCTCTCCAGGACAATCGTGGTTTTAGCGGGGGCTCCCTCGGGCTGACACAGCGCGGCCTCAGCACGGCCGAGCTGCTGGAGAAGCAAGCTGACCTTATCAAGTATCTGAAGGATCACAACTTGAAGCTAAACCAAAAGATAATGCAAATGAACGCTCAAGTCCGGACGATTACCTACCCCGGATAAGCGGAATAGTCCAACGTTGCCTTCAATCGATTTACTTAACTAAATCGCAGGAAATAAGGATAAAGGAATTTAGTGAACAAACAAGCAGAACAGAATTTATATTAAAGACATCTTACGGTCATAAAGGTCTTGGTTAAAGAGACATGCAACTGAAAAAGCGTGGCCCGCGTTGGCGATGTTCACATTAGAATTGAAACCCATCGGACTGATTGACTGCAGCTTCTGTTAGTTCAGGGGAATGCAGAGAACATTTCATTGCGATTGCTACCAAATTTTCCTATAGTGCACCCCGTCATACGTTAAAGATATCGCATAGTTGATCACAGATATATTTGCCGTATCATTTTGGTTTGTTCTCATTATTTATCATTCCTTTGGAAATTCATTTAACAAGTTCAAAATTAATTGCCCATTTTGTGTACAAAGAAACGTGAGTGTAAAGTGCTAGATGACGAGTGAAAAAGGTTAATGTTATACTAGCAGCAATCAATTTTCTAAATTGTAAAAATTGGAAAGTTATCAAACGATTCCTTTTGGAAAAAGTGATAATAAAGAGTCATGTGGAGAATGGCGCCATAAAGAAATTATTTTACACATAATTTCAGCTTTTCAGAGTTCTTGCAAAGTTGGAATACCCAATAGTTTCACCGCCAGATAAACTAGAACCCAACGGCCAACGGCCAAATGGATGTTGGTTTCCAAAGGTCATCAACAGTGTAGACTTATCTTTTTGCAGATCATTTATTCAACAGGACGAATGTATGTACTAGTACATAGTAAGAATGCTTGAGAATTTCAACATAAATTTTCAAATATTTACACATTTAATACGACAAAGCCCTCTATCCTCCGATTAGAGACTGCTCAGCAATCGAATAGTTCACGGATTGGTTGGCAACAACTTCCAGTTTTTCACGTGCTTCCCGAATTTTGGCACGAAGATTTGCATTTTCGCTTCTTTGCTTTTTTATCATAACCGATTGCAGTTGGATGAACTCTTTCGTATCGGTCACGCTTTTGAAGCTTTCGTTAACACTGTAATCGTCGTTGGGAACAATGTTCATACTGACTGTATCGGGCTTTTGCAACACATCAGGCGAAGGTCGAGTTTGGTTGAACACAAGCACATGAACTGTGAAGGAAATCGTTTAGTTACATAAACACTGACTGTTTCCGATTTGTGGATGCGTCACTTACCGATGTAGGATAACTGTATCGGCACAATGATGAGGGATTCGAGCAAAGTAAAGGATGCAACGAATAGCACAGACGAGAATCCTTCGACGAAGCACCGCTCCAGGAACGGCCCACGGTAAACTTGGCTCATGGCTGTGTGCACCGTCAGCAGCACCGCGTTGGAGACAGTAACTAGCTGCAGACTCGCCTTCTTGTGGCGATGAACCTTCCGGGCGAACGTATGATGACCGCTACGCTTGAGGCACTGATGGCGGCTTTTGCTGTACAAATGGACCAGCTTCGAAAAAAGAGAAAGAATGCTATCCATAAACCCATGAACTGGTGGAGTATCGCGGTCAATGGCTTTGGCCCATTTGATTTCAAATGCTTACGTATATTATTGCCCAATAAACTCCTCGCAGATATAGTAGCATGTAGTAGTACAGGCAGACGGTGTCAGAATCACATTGCTGCAGTGTGTAGATCACCGAGATGACCGTGAGAGCAAGGGTCACGAACAGGTGGATGCTAAGTACATTGGGATCAAACGTGTTAAGGACAACAGAGATATGGTTTGAAGAGATCAGTCCCTCGATGCTGCTGCTTACCAAACGCTGCCCACGGTGTAAAGTTTTTCGAATTGAATCGCGTCATCCGGTTCGGTGTTGCTGGTCGAATGAAACAGCGACTGGTTGGCAGGAGCCGTTCTGCCAGCAACGCTCGTCGAACCGACTGCAAACGATTTGAACAGAAAGGATGAAATGCCACGCGGTAGGAACGACATCGACATTTTTGCTTCACACAGATAGTCACCCTGTGCACTGCAAGGCCAACGAATAACTGAAAAAGGAGTGTGTCCCTTGTGGGACACCTCCACGGCGTAACTGGATCTTTTGAAATGTGCGTGACATACCCCGTTCGATGTGTGCAATTTGATCGCTTCTTTCCTTTTTGATTCGCATGTATCAAGCGGGCGATCAGTTTTCTGTGGCAAGCCGCAGGATGCCGACACCGTGCGACAGTTTTCCCCATTCTAACTCCAAACTGTACTCGACATCAGCCATGAACAAAAAATATTCCCGATTTCGGCCAGTGTTGGTTATTTTTATGTTCAGGTTAGAGTGCACCTTCCTTGCATTCGAAGATGTAACAAATCTATTCTAACCACGGATTTATCGTACCCGCCCACAGTGTCCAACTGGTGTTCGCCATCGCGATCGTAGCGGTCGGCCTAGCTGGCTCTATCCTGGACTGGCCATCATCGAACGGTGATACATCGGGGCCGTATTTTTACGTCATTTATCTGCGGGTCGTATACTGGCTGCTTGCATACGTGATCCATGCCCGCAGCAAACACGAGTTCGGCAGGCTGGTGGAGGCAGACTTTGATCGATACCGTACCTTCAGCGTTTACCGTAAAGCCCCACTGCAAATCGTCACCGTTTGGAACGTGATCCTGTTGACGGTACAGAACCAGGTTCGGTTGTTGTTTCCGTACGATCAGCTTCCAAAGCGATCGGAAGACACCAACGCTTCCCACAAATCAGAGGGAATCCAGCTTAATCCAGCGATCACACCGCAAGTGTTTGTGACCGTCGTATGTGCCTTGGAGCTGCTCGTGCTACTGTGCTTCTATGTGCCGCTAGTGCGGACACTGATCGAAGTCAGGAACACCGATGGGCAGGACAAGGACACGGATCTGCGGTACCGTCGCATGACGGATACGGAACTTTCGGAGCAACCGATTGATTGGCAGCTAGACCGGCACGCTGAACTCATCAAGCAGCTTCGAAATGAGCAAGAACAGTTGCAACGGGAAGCAAAATTGTACGGTGTCGATGGTTCCTGTTAGCTGTGCCGCGATTGCTCATCAGTGTTTAAGGTCTTTGTGCAGAATTGTAACTAGAAAACTACGCACCCTGAACGGGTTTGGCTGTGCCAGAACGCGACGAATAAGTTGCAGTATTTGAAGCCTGTACAGTAGCTGTCGTTTTCTCGACTAAGAGAACCGTACGAACCGTTCTCCTCGGGACGAATTAAAAGTCGCAATTGTTGGATCCAAATCACGTGTTTTCTGGTGTTCTTCATTAAATGTGTGTAGCTTGCACATGTCCTTCGTGTCCTTCACAGCTAACATAAAATTATCTACTATGGAACCCATACGCCCTATAGGAAGGGAGAAAGGTTTTACAAAGACCACACAATCCGGAAGAACTGCAAGACGCAGTCGAAAGCAACTAAAGCAATAACTTAATCCTACCATTATGGTCGCTTTCGGTACGCTACATTTGATTGTGCAGTTGTTTGTATTGTTTTTATGGTTGACTTCAACGTCTTCTGGCCTAGCGTTGTGCGGATCGCAGCGATGAGCAATTTTCTGTTCACCTTCTAGGCAGAACCTAGACGTCGGACAGACTCAGCACTTCGCTATCGCACGCTTTGAAACTGTGCTTGGCAGTCGAATCGAACGAATAGCTGCTCAATTTGCTACCATTGGCGTTGTTACGTCGTTTTTCAGCCGTCCGTTGTTTCCGAGTGGGTCCACCTGTTCGGCTGTGGCCACTGGAGCTGGTGGCTGTACAGCTGGTCGACGGTGAGTCGCACTTCTTGCCAGTACCGCCACCGCCGGTCGAGGTGGATGGTTTCAGCTGCAGTAGTTTCGATAATTTATCGGGCTTTCGGAGAAGACCATTGTCTGGGTCGCGATTCAAACTGGAGCATCGGTGTGCCACGTGGCCTAACCGAGGTCCCCATTGTGGCGGTCCTTCGAGCAACAATGGAGCCGCCTTGACGCGCTGCCGCATAAGCTCCATGTTGATAGCGTGTTCCTCCTGGCGCAAACGTTGCTCGGCTCGCCTTGTGGCGAGTCGCAAGTTCAGCTCTTCTTGGTGCGTGTGACTGTGAATGGTCAGTAAAAGTTTTCAGACTTGATGGATCAGCAGCGGTCATCTCCGTAAGCGGAAACCTACTCCAGATTCAGGTTCTGAAATGCTTGCGACTTTTTAACTCCCCACCGGAACCGTGGAGCCAACTTCTTATCGGCCGTCACTTCATCCAATTCCAGTTCACGTAGCTTCTTCCGACACCACTCTGTACGTAAAGTTGCGGCCAGATTCGGCCGATTCACTGGGTATATCGGGGATGGTGTGTCACCGGACCCACGGTTGTTTTCCGTACTGCAGCTCGAGTTACTGATAGGATACGGTATCTGAAAGAATTGTAAAAGAACACGGTTTGAAACGCCGTTTCAAATGGCACACCAGGCGAAAGTGAACTCACCCCGTTCGGGTCGGAAACGGAAGCAAAATATTCTGCACACTTTTCCTCTATGCTTTTCCGTCGCTTGCCAGACTTGCGAAGCTTTCGCTTGCGTTTCGACTTCTTCCCTCCACCGGATTCAGGCCGTTCTTTGGCCACATCTTCGTTGGTGGTACCAGAGTGACGAGAGAGGCAATTCTTACGTTCAGTCCGTTCCCGTCGGGCCATCGAGGGTGGAAGCTGAGCCTGACGGAGCATCTCCTCCGCGCGGAGCCGCTTGTTGAGGTGCCGAAAATACTCGTCCTCCCAGGCCTTTGTGTAGAAGTAGTTACTGAACAGCTTCTTAGGGCATGGTTTAGCTTTAAACGGGCGCACCGCACGCGACTGTAGCCCCTCTAGACCACCCGTCAGTCCCGTACCGAGCAGGGCGGGCGAAGAGAGACTTCGGCTCAGGCAGCGACTGTGTTCCCGATTCAAGCGCTCCGAAAACTGAAACGGTTTCATCTGCGATTGGAGTTCGATTTCCGAATTGAGTTTCGCAAGCCTATTCCGATAATCCTGGTCAGCCATTATGGTGTCGAAGAGTGGTATGCGAGAGGTGATCGGCACCGGGTGTGCCCGGAACTGAGTTTTCGTGGTCGACTCCGGTAACGTTTCGCCGGACGGAAATGCGTTCTTGCTGCTAAGCAGCAGTTCCTGCGCCGTCCGTTGTTCTTCCTCGCGCTGCGTCATTTTGTACGGCTGCGGTACGGTAATGTTCGCGAGGTTCCGAATAGGACTGGCGGACTTGCAGCGCAGGTTACGCTTCACGTATCGATCGTAGCGCTCCATAAAGTCCGAATTGATGGGTGTGGCGCAAGGCGACGCATTCTTGGTGGTAGCTGACGTGGTCGCACTTTCGTCCGGATCGGATACGTAGGGCGTCCCAGAACGGTACCGTCTGCTACTCTCTCCCAATCCATTGCTTAGGTTGTCCTCCTTGTTGCTGTCGATACGCACAGACTTGCCGGATCCCTTCCGAGGCACACCGGAGGGTTTGCTGCCAGCTTCGGCCATATCGACTACCGTGGGAGGCGACTTGCTCCATGAGTGCAAGGAATCTCCATCGTCGGTGCTCTGGTCGCTGCGTTCCTTCTCCCTTGTCCCAACGCCGCCATCATCTTCAGCATTGTGCTGGGTACCGGCCGTTGGATTCGCAGCAGGACCATTGTAACAGTAATTCTCCAGTTCCTCTGACTCACTTCGTTTGTTGGTGTCATGGTGGGTGCGAAAACTATTCTTAACATCCATTTTGGTCGTGCAGCAGATCGACTTCAGCTCTCGTTGTTTCTTCTTGAGCGTGTTCAATCGGCAGTAGAACTCCTCGCGCGGTAGATGCAGCAAATCATTGTAATCCGGAATGCTGTCGTAGAACTGTACCATCGTTTGGAAGTTGTCCGTTTCCTTGCGCAGCTGGTGCGTCAAGGAGCAACAGCGTGTGCGACGATAGTTTCCATTCCGAGCCAGTGGACACTTGGATGTTGCCTTCTTCCGCGTAATCGTGCCCATGGCGTCTTGGGCGCGTGGGTCCTGAAGACCCCGATCGAGACTACACTGCGGCACCAGGAAGGACGGATTAGGTCGCTTGCTCGAAGGGCTGAGAGGCTTCTTGATGCACGAGTTCACAAACACCGAGCGGCCGTGCCCGGACATGGTCGCTACCTTAACGTTCCACGAGGTTCCTGTCCCGCGTAGTGCTACAAAGTGTTGCCGCGGGTCGAGTATTGCATTGTGTCGTTTTAAGGTTAGAGTACTCCGTTCAGTGCTCGTGGAGTCACCTGATGACCTGAAAATAAATGTGTCTCGGTAACGCGGACAAGTTTCGACGCGACTAATCCTTTTACCCGCAGGCACGTGAATTCTTAGCTCTCTCAACTAGCTGACACAGGAATTTTCAACGATGGCAAGAAAAAACGCGTTTGTTTGTTGTGTTGGCCCGTGCGCCATGGTTACCAACAGCAACTACTAACCATTCGATGCAATTTGGCAGGAAGTTTCGATCCTGGCCGGTAACCTGGTGGCGATACCTGATTTTAGTAGGTGGAGTCAAAAGTTGTTAGTAGCAGCAGTTACCCGCGGATTCCACAAGCAAGACCCTCGTGGAGGGAATAACGCTGCATCACGGATTCTCGGTCGGTCTTTGTTGTGTTAAAATAAGCTAAACGCGATTCTTTGTTTGCCATTGGAACATCTGGAATTTCTCACCGTGTCTAGCTAAGCGATTGTTACGTCAGATTCACTCAGATATCCTATAAATACCGTCCCTGGTCGAAAACGTTAGAAAGTATTACAACGGAAGTTGCATGATCGTTAAAGCGTTTAAGGTTTGTTTCCAGAGATAAACTCTAGACCTAAACGTAAAAGCACTTTGTTAGTTGGATCGTTAGTAGCTGGATAGTTTTGTAGGAGAAATGGAAGCAGATTCTAATTAGTTTCTTTGTTAGACGGCTGTATACGGATATTTGAAAAACCTAGAAAATTAGGAACACAACAGTTATGCTTGAAACAACAGAACATCTCTGCAGTACGTGACAACAGGTTAGAACAGGGGTTTTGTGCCCATCTTTTACTACCAGCGCAAGGTCGCCCATCAGTGTTTTTACTCCCATTCATTTGTTAATTGTAATTATGGTTATAAAGCGATAACTGCTTCCGCCTAAGATCGAACGAACGGAGGCGGTCCAAATGACTAACAGAGGTAATCAATGGAAAGATTCCCTCGTTCATCGGCCGGCCGTTTACACAGGTACAATATATATTTCTTTTTAGATATTATAAAAATAAAAGAGCTCAATAATAATACTAATAAAACAAAAAAGAAATTTAGCTACTGAACATAGTGTGTGAAAAAATAAGTGTATCTTCTTTTTGAATCGCCCTTTGAGGCGTTGAATGTTTGTTTAAGGTTCTAAGAGTAAAGCCCGGTCCACATAACCGGTAAAAGGATTCTTTTGTATCAATGTTCGCTAAAAATACTATCATTTACACGTGTTTTTGATTGAAGTAATTTTGCATCGTCGTATGAGATAATTCATCGTCGTCGAAATCATTATTTAAACCCACACAAACTTTAATTCATATAAGTCAATTTTTCGGTGTGAAAAGAGTTTACTAATAAATTTACTATTTACTATTTACGTGGTTTTTTTCCTTCCCAGTGAACAATTTTGAGTGCCCGAGCCGAAAGTTCACAGTTACGTTGAAAGTTCGGAGACAATCCTATGTATATTTTCTTCGCCAAATCGTTCTCGACTTTGTCCGAACTTTGAAATGGCGCAACGAGCGACTGTCAGTTTAAATTCTCTCGCGCGTGCCCCTTGTCTCTCTCCCTCTTTTCTATGTGTCCCCTCTCCCTCTTTCTTTCTCTCGTATCCCCAGTCGGTTCCCGAAGTAAAAATGCAGGGGTTCGTTTTCGGTTTCGATTTTCGGTTTATTTTCGGTTTTTTTTTTCGTCTCTTTCGCTCACTCGTCTATTTCACGGTTTCACTTCCCTACCTATTCGTGCATTCCTGGCGCTATGCTGCGTTGGTGGCGGTATAGAGGCATCCCGTCGAACACATTGTTTCGCGTACACACACATTGTCGGTGGGTCCAGCCGGGTTTTTGTTTGCTGCGTAGATTGTTCACGCGTGGTCTTCGATGCATTTCTCAAAGGAAGAGAAGAAAGTAAATTGTTGTTAGATTGTTTGCATTGCAATCCTGTCATTTGTTCTTACCTTTTCCACAAACTGACGAGATAACTGACGAGACACCTGACTGAAACGAGAAAAGTGAAAACTTTTGAACATTATTTTGCTGTCACTGAACACTGTCCAATAAACTTACCTGTATTATTTCAATCAGGATCACACATGATGGAACGAAAAGCACTGAACGAGAACTTGACACTTAGAAAATACAGAGGCAGACGCTTCGCCCCGACACGAAAATTCAACTAAGTCCTAACCGAACAAAAGTAAGATACTGACTGTCGTCGGTGGTCCCGAACATAGAATTTCTTCGCTACCCTTCCCTACCTACCTGACCATGCACTCGGACTTGTAAAAATTTCCGAATGCCCGGCGACACACGCTTCGTTTCTCGGCCCTTCCTCCCTTCCCTCTCCGGGTAAATGAAACCCACAAGCTCGCGTTCGTATTGCCTCTCGGCTCTGGCACCCTTCCTCTCCAGGTAATTCAAACCCACAAGCTCGCGCGAGGAACTCCCTCCTCTCGTGGTTTCTTCCGCTCTTTTCCGCTGCTGCCTACGAGCGGACCCTCACGAGCCCGCCTGCCCGTCTTTTCTCTTCCTCGTCGCAGGCAGCGGGGGTTCGGTTTCAGCCTTCCTCATCCCTTCCTCAGGCCGAGGGGTAGCTCGGGCACTCAAAATTGTTCACTGGGTTATGGTGTGATCATGATCGCAGTGAGTGAACACGATGAGAGAATTCTCTCAACTTAAGTTGAGTCGCTCGAGTACACACATACACATAAATCGAAACAGCTGATCGGCTTCGGATGAACCATTTTTACACTTCGGTCGAAAAAACCGAAGAGAGCGCAGAAAACGAGAGAGAATAGAGAAATACAGAGAGAAATTTGTTCAAACAGAGAGAGAGAAAGATAATACAGAACTCAATTTTGTCTTGTTGCACTATGGGTAAATGGCGGACATAAAGCAACTTTAACAAGTTTCTATTTTTGTAAAAGATTTCTTTATCATGGAGGAAAACATTAATGACGATATCGCGATTGTTCATGTATTTAATCAAGTAGATAATATCGCTTTAAGTTTGGATGAAAAAGGCTAATTAGTACTCTATCAAACGTTGCAATAATAGTTCAGGGGTAATAATTTGGATGGTAAAAATTCCCACAAACGCAATGGGTTAAGCTCATCGATCATTTCATACCATTTTTTACATTCATAAGGCATTAGATTAAAACATTTTAAATATGTGCACCTTTCCGATATAAATTCCCCACAGTGCGTTAGGAAAAAAATCGCGTGACGGATGAATTCGTGAGTTACCTTCGGGTTGACTCGGATGTCAGGTTCAGGTTCGCAGTTTCTTGGTTAGGTTCAGAAATCGGACGAATTCATAAAAACAACATTCATAAAAATATTTTGACGACAAAAGAACAAAAATTACATTGAGATGAAGGAAGCTTCAAGCTAATAAAAAAAAATAAAAATAATAAAAGATAAAAAGATTATCTTATTATTATTATCTTAACAACGTTCAAAATCACTTGTGATTTAGTAAGTTCAGTGAAATGTATGATTGATTTCCTACTTTTGAATGCGTCGGACGCGTTTTTGTGCGCGCGCTTGTGCTCTCGAAGTATTCGGACGTGTTTTCCGGCTCCGGTAATTTTTACGACCAACTACTGAATTTCTAAAGTGCCCGTGATCGGATGGTTGTTTTCGCGCGTTGCTGGTTTCTCTCTGTGTCTACTAACGGCTGAATGTAAATGCCGCGTATGCTAGCCCCATGCGTGTGCAGTGACAGTGTGTCTGTGTGATTATCCCCAATTGCACGGTCTGTGACCGTTAATCGGTAAGCCACTTGCCTGGCCGAGTCCTTAGGCTCGGAAAGATACTCGATCGCCCGTGGCTTCAATCAAAACAAAGTGAAAAGCGCTGAAGAACAACAAAACAGAATCCTGCTCGAGCGAAAATCGTGTCTGAGTGTGTGGTCGGTGTGTTGCGTGCGTGTTTCGTGAAGCTCCAAAAAAGGGCCCGTGCTGTGTCTGTTATTCACGCGAGCGGTAAAAGTGTCAGAAAGGGTTGTCAAATGCTGTGGTGGTGTGTGTGACGGAAAGTAGGTGAACAGCGAGCGATTCTTTCAACGTGCGTGTGAGCGTGCGTGCGTGTGTTCGGTTCTCTATTACGTATTCGTGGAGCTACTGTTGTTGCGTTTGGGGGCTGTGTTGGGTTTGCCGTATGTGGTGTGCGAAGGTGCGTAGTGTTTGTTGACGTCACCGTTGCGGTAGGTCCTTGGTGTGGTCCTGCCACTGGTAAAAAGGCGAACAAAGTGGCCTTCGTGGGGGTTGCTATAGTAGCATCCTTCTGTGTTCCCCAGTGCTCCCCTCCGGTTGGCGTCCCGCTTTGTGTTCCGCGTTGTCGCTGCAACCTGTAATCGTGGAAACCGCACAGGACGGTGCCGACGGCGGAGCGCTCATCATGAGCCTGAAGAAAGCCAGCCGCACCAAAAGCCTGTCGCTGAGCGGCGATGACTTTCCGTTGCGTCCGCCGGCCACCAAACCGAAGGCTGCCTTCGCCCCGGCGAAACGGCCCGAGGATACGCTGAAGATCATGAAATACATTGATGAAAACGTGATCGGCAAGGGGGTTGCCTTTCTGGGACCCTACGGACGTCGCAAAGGTACGTATCCTTGTGGAGCCCCGACTAATGGGGAAGAGTTCTTTGTTTTGATTCACTATGGCATGATGGTGGCAACAACACGAGATTGGCACCAGCATTCCGAAGTACGACCGCGAAGCGGGTGGGCGAGCGAGAAGGATGTACTCGTGCAGTGTCCTGATATGATGGTACTACGAATATCCTTCCTTTTTCTACAACGCGCAGCGCATGCTCCGCGCCAGGACACGCTTCCTGGCGTCCCTGAAACGGTCTTTGACCCCGTTTCCCTCGGTTCAAGGATTTTCCCGTGCTTTGGAGTGAGTTGACAATCCGGCCTCACGTGCTTCCGTGGCACATGCTTCGCGAGTTTGAAATCCCTTCAAAATTGGAACGAAAGGAATTCGCTCACTGGACCAAAGAGCATGTCGCACTTCCAAAAATCTCGGTTCCAAAAAGGCAACCCTCCACCGAGAATAAGGATGTTGCCTTTCATTAGGGTGGTTTTATGCGATGTAAATATGTTGCGCCATCTCTCTTTGTTGGGCACGGCCCGGAGCTTGTAGTAAGTTCTTTGCAGTGGAATTACGCACCAGGCCATTTATCAATAGCTACGTTTCAGTCACCAGAACCATCCGGGTGTTTTCCAGATGTTTGCTGTGACCTCGCGTAGCACCACGCGTCTACCGAATCCGATATTTAAACAAAACTAATCCCGATGTTTCTGCCTTTAAAATGGTTGGTGACAATTGTGGCGTTTGTTTCACCTGTTGGGAGCTATTTTGTGAACAATCGGTATGCATTTAGAGGCATATTCGTTCGATGATACTTATTGCCTAAATTTGAATAACTATGAATGTCTCTTTTCCTTTTTCTACGCGCGAAAGAATTTCTAAATATAGTAAAGTTCTAATGTTGCTTTAAAACATAAGATGACGCTCGTAAGACATATTACAAAACAAACACCACTTAATCATTTTTTGTTTGAGTACCGCAGTGCTTAGATTAGCACTGTTTACCTCTTATAGACCGAACAGATTCCTATTTTAAATTCTCAAAAAAACAGCGTGAACCAGCGTCCATTTCACCTGAATTTCCTGGTGGTCTACGGCTAAGGTGACCTAAACCAACGCCAATAAATCTTATTGTTTGTATCAACGACACTAGAGATGTGTGAAAAATGCATTTCTCAGAAAAATAGTGTCACCGTTTTGGCTACAGAATTTGTTTTCCACCGATTGGTGGTAAACAATAGAAAAATGAAAACAACAACTTTTCCCCTTTCGCAGTGCGCTCTTAACCCGAGCGTTTTCCAACGAATGGCATATTCGCGTAAACGCGAGTGGGCAATGTGCCCACTGAGCAAGGCCCTGATGGCTTTCTGAGAACCTCCCAACCGACCCCGGATGACGTGGGATGTACTACAGTTGTGTTTTTGTGGGAAGTTAAATTGTTGTCTCGTATTGGACTTATGATCGATGCGTACTTCTGATGTTTCATTCATAAATTTCGTTGGGTCGAGGTGATAGAATTTGACAAAAAAGGTTATGTACAAAATACAGTCAATTCTCTTTTATTACTATGTACAACCCGAGAGTCCTCTTATTGATTCCTCGTTCTACCAAGTTCAGGCTCCGTTCGAATGGTATTTCTACTGCTAGTTTAACAAAAAAGATATGGTTTGTTTATGTGGAAAGTCCTAATGTGTTTCTGAAGATAGTATCATTGGTACGGAAGACTACTTTTATGTAACTTTAAGTCAGCATTTTCACAATGTATATTCATGAGCGTAAATATGATTTAAAAGATGAATATAGAAAAAAACGCCCAAAAAACATTCCACAGCAGAATAGATTATTAAAAACTATAAGAGCATATAACTGCTTCTACAATGACGTAGAAAAACTATTAAATAATTTACAAATTGCCAAACGGTATAGTATAACATTTTACCGTTGCCCAGAACTTTGCTTTCATTACAAACGGTTCCCCAGCAGACGTAATTCGAAGATTTGTGGCAATCGTTGCGCCGCTCCGACGACGATGCCACGAAATGTGTGCCTTTTCTATTTCGTTCCCGACTCGGTGGCACCATCGTGGCAGAACTAGTGGTGCTACTGCTACTGCTATTTTTACCACCTCTACATGCACATGTTGCACTTCCTGCCGAACAGACGACGCGCGAATCGTTGCCGCGGCCAGCTTTTCGAATTGTGTGACTGCACATGATGCATGCACTCTCTCCTCCTGCTCTGGGAACTGCCGATGCACTTTCGTTTCAACATTCTCCTCCTTCTCCTTGGGCCGGCGCCTCAATTCCGACGCCGAGCCCCAAGGAGGCCACCGCCGCCGCAAAGAGGGGTGTTCAAGGCCAGGGTTAGGGCCAGAACTAGCTCCTTTGCCACCACCTTCTATGCGGCATGCGGATGCGTTCGCTCGTGGACGATTCGACTTCGTGGCAGCGAAAGTCATCTCGAGAGTGAAAACGAACGACACGCGAACGCGACGACATCACACGCCATAACCTAGATTTCTGTGCCGGTCCGGTTCCAAGCCGGCGTGCCGCGCCCGGAGGCGGGGAGGAAAACCCGGCCCGGATGGATGGCGCAGGATTCAGCCCCCCGATGTCTATATATAGGGCTAGGTTTTCCGACCCACGGGAAGTGAAATGCATTTCCAGACTGCACTCCCAGACGCAGACCACGAGAAACACAGACAGTTCTCTTTCACTTCAGGTCTGATACTTTTCGCTATTTGGTTTTTTGTCGAAGATGTCCCCTTTATCCGCGTTGCTCAGGGTATTTATGTTCCCAGTCATCATCATGGTAGATCAGCATTTTGTTGTTTTAAACTTACAAATCCATCCAGGGGTAGCCAACCTATGATTATGTTTTAAGGGAATTGTACCATTTTATCGGCTCATCAACTTCAGCAGGTCCAGTGGTCCAAAGCTACCACTTTTGCAATACCCATTCAGTTACTGTCACTTGTTGATTGTTTCTGTTCAATGTTTCTCGCCCTAACATATGTGCATTACGGTCTGACGTCAAGAGTACGTTTTTCTATTGCTTCCGCCTTGGACTGCCTTCTTGAAATCGGACACCATCCTACAGTGGCCGGTTCGATGAAGTGGTTTTAGCCACAGCCAGCAAGCCATCGACAAGCGCAGTCTAATGTAAAGGCGATAATAATGGCCGTGCATCGGTAACCCCTTACCATGGCGCCCAGGTGCGAGTATAATCGATTAAACGCTTGCACCCCGCTCGGTGGTTTGTGGGCTCCGCCCCCAAGATATCAAATGGCTTATTTGAAAAGAAAAAACATAATTCTTTTTTATCGCTTCGCAATATTGAAAGGCACCCAGTGCAGAAAGAGCTTTACCTTACCGTTTACTTTACGAGCTTTACAGTTCCAGGCTATGTGTTTTATGTTATGTTCTTTAGTATTTTCTTTGTTGTTGCTTTAGATGTCACTATTGTGCGTGAGCAACAATGCCTTACGCAGACGTGCAGCAGTCAGCCTTCCGGTTGAGTTATGGACAATGATTATTCAGACTCTCTTCGATGGAAAAAGAACATGTTGCATAATTATTTAACGATAGCACATATCACGTCGTAACTCTTCAACACGTTGCAACATTCCTGCCAACACATGAATGTATAGAAATTGAAAACAATTTCAAATAAATGCAATGCTGCTATGTTCCTCTCAGGAGCAAACGGTCCTGTAGTGTTCCCGCATTCCCTTTCAAAACACAATAAAAATTCGCACCCATTGCCATTTAAACCACGTTCCCCATTGGAATCCGCTTGGGCAAGCAAACGCCGACTTCTGGTTCGTTATTTTGGTGTCACTATTAAAAAGAAAAATGTGCAAAAATCAAAATACGCCGCCCCTCGGCGGTTCGCGGGTGTCCTGTTCGCTTCCGATTTGTCGGAAACGCGTGGCGTGACTCTCGGACCCCCGCCACGGTTAACAACCCCTTCTTGACCATCGGGTAGACCGGCCAGCCGGCCGGTAAGGTAGTGGCGCTGCTCCTCGTGCATGTTTCCTTACGTTGGGCAAACGTGGTCATGTAGCGATCGCGTTTGCGCCACACGCAACCGGAGCACGGCTCCATTCATGGCTCCATTTTGGCGATCTTGTTTACCGGACTTTTGCTCCGATAAATGCGCCCGCGGTGGTTCTGGTAATGTCTAGCGGTCACCTTCGACCAGTGGTTCAGGCTCCACCAGCTCGGTTCAATCATCTTCGTTCATCGCTGCATTCGTGGCGTGCATAACAGCGAAGAGCCGCCATGCTAGGCAAGGGTTTGTCCGCAAACCAGACCCGCTGCCGGCAGCTTATCATTGGTTGACAGAGCGCGAGCGCGGAAACTGTTCACGTTGTTTACTGCTGGCTTCTTATCACGCTCGGTGACGGCGGCTATGCATTTCTCCCACCGACCGACCGACCCGTGGGGTTAGAACGGATTTTGCGCGAACCAGCGAACGGAAGTCCGCTAACCGGTACACACCGGTGTCGCGGCCGAAGCTGTCCTATGCCGCTGAAACGCAAATCCAGTTAATGTTTTATTGTCCTTTGTGGATTGAAACCGTACGGAGCTCAAGAAGCAAACTTCTCTTAAATTGCACAACTGTTCTTCATCAATAAAAATGTACAGGCCGATGTCCGGGCATATCAACCCTTTGTCCAACCTTTTACCTTCGCAATGAAGTTCGCCAGTTCCGTTGGAGATCAGTGAGCGGTGTAATAATGCAATCCATTCACTGTGCGTTTGAGTCAGTTGGATGAGCGATAAAAAGAGGACCATAAGCCATAGAATTATTATGTTCCCGCTGAAATAAATAGTATAGGCAAACAGTTTGTTCGCACCTCTATCAGTGGGTCGTCGGCATCGGCGTCAAACTCTCCACCAGTCCACCGCGCGCGTACCATAAAGCCCTTGCCGCAATCGTCGCGAAGTGCAGCACACGTGCCGCCACCTTCGCGTACGACTTGCCCGCCAGCGCATCACTTCAGGCATTCCGCTGAAGCATTCGGTGAGGCAAGGCACTCGAATTAAAATGCATACACACTAGCCGCTGCTGCCGGCTGCCGGCCCTTTGGAACGCAAATTCGTTCCAAGCGGTTCTCGATCGTGCTCCACGCGCCGCCCTTTTGGCTGGCGCAGGAAGACGTTGCCAACCACAAACATGCCCCTTTCAGGGTGTGCGCGATTATTATTATTATTACTGCTGTCGATGATTGCAGTGACGGTCTCAAATTAATACGCGACAATAATGGGTGCGAGATATGGTAGCCACACATGTGTGGCGGCTCCTCCGGCGATTCACGTTTTCTGTCGCGTGTGTTTAGCGGACGCCGGGCAGTGGGGAACTGGAACCGGCCGCGTGTGGTGTGACGAAAGTGTTCGATCGGGGCCGGGGTGATGATTCCCTCCAGTGACTAAGCCATCGCGACTGCGATAGCGATAGGGATGTGCTCCGAAAGGCGCTTTTCTTGGAGCCGCACGCATAGAGTCGTGGACGGGAACAGTGCTTTGAAGAACCGTCACCAGAAGAAGTAGAAGAGGGACACATCTGAATCAGCATTAGGAATGCACCGTGCATTTAGTATTAGACGGCGCCGATGCGGTGATGATGGCTCAGCAGAATGCCTCTGTCCCGCGGTGTGGCTCTTGTTTCCGTTCAAGATACCTGACATCGCTGCCTATGTTGGTCCACATAGCGGCCATCGTCGATGGAACCTCTGTTTAATATTTTTGCCACATTAACGGAAGGACAGCAAGAACTGACTAAGGTGAGCAGTAGGAGAAGGTTAACCGATGGTCTTCGTTTAATCTTATCTTGATCCAGTGTGTACTAAACAGATTATCATCTATTGCTTCTAACGTAGTGATGGGTTAGTTGTTGTTTTTTTAACTGGAGCTGCGCCTCATTAAACGTTCGTATTTTTCCACCCCGAGACGTGTCTAGGGCGCAACTTAAACGAAATTAATTCTTTTTAACAAGTTGATTAAAATGGCAACACTCCCACCAATCATAAACGACTCCGCTGGGTGCGCAACGACTCATCAACATAAAACCGCGCGGAGGACGCCCGTCGCGCCACCACCGATAAGGTGTCAATGTCAGTGATTTGTGGCAGCAAATTGGGTGCGCTTCGGAATTATCTATTCGTTCCGCATTCGGTGGGCGTGTTGGTGTTGCTGCGGCAGGGTCCAACCTCACGGTGACGATTGCTCGCGGAAGGAAAATATTCAAATGCACTCGCAACTGGCCTGTGGAGGCAAGCAAAGGGCTGTGTCATGGAAGGGGCACCTGCCACGACGATCAAGTGCGCGCACCCACTTGATGGGTTCCGGCGGGGTGGATTTTCCATTTGCCGCCCTTCCTAACCGCGGTCGGGCTTTGGCGCAGGGGTTCGGCACGTGCACGTGGATGTTAAGCGCTGCAGTCGACCTGCGCGGGGGCTGCGGTTGCGATCATGATAATGCTTCTAATTGTTATTAACTGCATCGCCGCGTGGAAGTGTTTTTGATTTTTCGGTTTTTTTGCTTTCCAATTAACGGTAACGATCGCCACGAGTGAGGGGCCATTAAGCACATTGGAATGCACAAACCGCTTGGGGGCCGGTTTTCCTCAAATTATTAACGGATGTCGTTAATTTGACCAGAGAATTGGTACCGGAAATCGATAATATAGATATTTGTGTGGTACGTGTGCTTAAATCTACGAAACAATGAACGGGCTCCTATTCCTCTCTGCCTTGCGTAAGCTCAGGGAGTCAATTCCTAGTTCGTTCTGAGCGATTAAATAAAATGATTACCAAATACACGGCGGAACAATTCTGAGATATTGAAACATTCAAATAAAATTTCTTATAGTATTAATAGATATAATCAAGTTTATTATGGCTGCTTCTGTTCACAAAATTTACGAATAGGCGTAATATGTTTAAACAATAAAGTCTGTAACAGCGTAAATGACGGACTAAACAAAATGCCAGCTTAGCAATCGGTTAGTAATTTTTGAAGTACACCAAACAGAGTTCTTGATTCTTGATCAAACGGTGACCACAGTTTCAACCACTTACCAATTGGATATGCCCATGCATCCAAACGGAAAGATAGTACAACAGTTTGTCGCTGTTCGCTTTTTGCGTAAAGTTATTCGTCCCAAAATAAACCCAAAGTACCACTGAAGCGCTTTCAGGAAACCTCTTCGATCGCCATCACGCTTGATCACATTCATTGCCATGCGCGAATGTGAGTTGTGTCTACCGAAAACCTACGCTTCGTTACCGAACTCGGCGTGCATTCAGTTTCCAGCGAATTTTTGGCCGCTGGCCAACAGTGCATCGCGTTAGATCTTGTACAGATCTAACACCGCGGAACTGCCGTCTCATTCGTGCCCGAGCCCGAACGCAACGGCGCAACAGCTAGCTCTGCCCGTTAGTCAGATTCCAAGAGCGGGCGACGTGGAATGCATTGGAAAGCAAATAATTTAACACCTCGACCGGACCGAAAGACGCCTTTTGCGCGATCGTAAGTGCGGTCACTTACTATTGCGCATCGGGCGTCAGTTGTAGCCGCGTTGTCCAGTGGCAAAACGTGGCCGAGAGTAGCCGCGATCGAAGTGGCGCGGAACTGTGTTTTACAAATCCACCGAATCCAGCGCGATACGATGGGACGTGTCGTGCCAGATCGCAGATCGGAGTGAAGCGTTTCCTACATCGTTTGGAATGTTTTGCTATCGAGCACGATCTGTCTGCCGTTAATCCGGACCCGTAGACCGGAACCTTATTTTGGGGGCAGCCAAGAAAATAAACAAACGTCACGTCGCGCGACCCGATCCTACTGGGAGTTGTGGAATGCGCAGTTATGTAGGAGGTCTGCCAAAGTACTGTCCGACAAATGATCTATTAGGTTGGCTAAAAAGAAATCGACGTTTTTTGGGTGATGTTCAGAACTATATTTAACAGGTTTCCAATGGTCCGATTTGCGTCAAATATGCACCATTTTGTTGGAAAATTAGTTGTCTTTTCAAAGGTAGTCTTATAATGTCTCTCTTGTAAAAGGATTATTCGTTATTGGCGAAAAACTCGAGAAATCCATTTTCATAACCCTTTTTTGATCTCAGTTTTTTATCACTCCGGAAATTTTGTAATGCGCGAAAAAGGTGTCAATCGCTTAGTGCAAGGTCTGGACTATACGGTGGATGCATTAAAACTTTCCAACCAAACTCCTGGATTTTCTGGCGAGCCACCAAAGACGTGCGTAACATTTCGTTGTCCTGTTGGAACACAAAACCTCTTCTGTTGACCGATTCTGGCCGTTTCTCGTCAATTGCTAGCTTCGAACGGTACAGTAAATGACGGTAGCAATCTGAATTTAGTATTAAGCCACACGGAAGTTGCTCATGATAAACAATTCCCTTCAAGTCCCGCCATATACCCCGTAGAACCTTCTTAGCCGTTATTCCTGGTTTGGCCACCGGTTAATCTGTTTTACCACCCTTAGACCACGATTATTTTTACACAGTATTGTCGTATGTATGCCATACCTCATTCCCAGTATCAATCATTTAAAGAAATGGGTCGATTTTGTTCCGTTTGGCCAAAACTTCGCAGATGGCAAGTCGAGCCATCATGTTTTTTGGTGTAAATAGGGTGGGGCCCAAACATCGAGCTTCTTTGTGAATCCAGCTTTGCGCCAATGACTTTAAGCTGTTCGATGATTGATCTTTAGCTCCTGGCCGATGCTCTGATTACTAAAATGCCGATCTACTTTGATTATTTCTGCGATTTTATCGACATTTTCGATGACAGGTCTGCCTGTGCGAGATGCATCTTTAACATAAAAAATAACCGAAACGGGTCAACGAACCCAAAATTAAACGTTACTAGCTTTTAAAGTATCGAGACCATAAACACCATGCACAATTTCAGCGGCCTAGCATGAATTTTCGCCTTTATCGGACAAAAACTTTAAAATATACCGAATTTTTTCATCGTCGACCTCCATTGTTAACACCCTGTAACTCACAAACGAATGAAACAAACAAAAAACAATGAATGCATTTTTTAAAGTGTAAGGAATCAGCTTTAAAACGAGCCTAAACTTGAAACTGTACGATCGATACTTCACGAGATATCGATCACTAAAGGCATCTATCGTGAAAAACGTCGATTTCTTTTTAGCCAACCTAATATTAAATGAATTAACTTGAACGACGGGTGAACTCTAATACTTTCCGGTACTTGGACCTGGTTCGTCTAGTCTTGTCTGACGATCCCTGCTCGGTCCAGAATATGACGCAAATCGGCGGTATCACCATCTTCGAGAGGCCTTAGACTGTCAGACCTACAGTTGAGAGTGTAATTGACCGCAGACCACACCTCGCAAGAGCGTCGTTCTTAGGCCCGTTAGCTTCGTGGTTGACGCGCAAGAGGGATCAAATAACAGTGTGTTACCGCGACGTGTGGATGGAATCCACTCATTGACCTACTGACGGGTATTTTTGTGCAATTTGTGACTATTTTCGGCTACACTCTGCCCCGCCTGTACGGGTTGAACGAACTGTTTGGCGATTGGAAAAGTTTGCACAACATAGCGTTCCTTGTTTGGGTGCCTAATCAGCGACGCTTATCAACAGCGCAGCCGCTCCGATGTTGAGGGAAGGTCCGCCAGTTATGCTCGTTCGGGCGCGTAAATACTTATGCCGGGTGCGTAATGATATGCTAACGACGTAATTGCAGGCCGATTGCGCGGATTATTAACCGAGGTGTGGCCACCTGCAATGGCGCGCGGTTCAGCTTTCATTTTCAGCCGCGGGCGCCGTGGGAATCGCTGTGTAATCGCTATCAACCCCTTACCCGGTTGCGCACGTGTGGCGAGGCGAGAAAAATTGGGAAACGTCCCGTCCCGAGGTATGATAGGTGGCTAATTTTTGGATTCGCAATTTTTGGGTTTCCCAAAGCGGTCTCCGAGCACCACCACAGCACATCGTCCGTGAACAACGCCGTCGCGTAACGCCACGACATACCTCCGAGAGGGGGGGGTGCCAATCGCACGCGCCACATCTCGCGCGCGGCGTCCTTCGCGTCGCAATCGCAATTTCGAGGTTACGGTCTCGGCGCGGCGAATTCGGCGTTTTTTGCGCGCCTGCCACCTCTCTCTATCGCGCTACATTCACGCCAGACAGGCTGGCGGCCGCCACGATCCTCTGGCGGGTCTCAATGCACGATGCTGCGGAGCCGAGCTTTTTTTTTCTTCTTCTTCGTTTTGCTGCTGCCGTTGTCCCCGTTCGAACATGCTTAACCCCACTCTCGGGGTTCGGGGCGATCAAGTGACTCGTGACCGGGGCCCACACGGTATAACAACTTCGCGGAAGGGCTTTCCTAGTTGGCCGCCCGGTTGAATGGGGGGAACGTTTTAATTACACGAACGAATGCAAATGCTTGGCGCGAAACCACGCGGCATACATGATCTACAGGGGATAGCCAGCGAGGCAGCATGTGACGTCGGACGGCAGCGCAGATTGCAGTTTTGCAGGGGGCGAACGAAATGAGCCAGAACGGCAACGAAAATCGCATCAGTTGGCAAAGGTCACGGCAGCACCCCGATCCACAAGGGTAAGATGGAGGGATCGCGATCCAATTCTGGTTCGCGATCCGGACGAGAGATGCGTTGGCTGACTGAATGCTGACCGAGTGCTAATGAATGGTAATCGGCCCAATGCGACGAATCCAGATCTGGACAGCCCTCGTTCAAATATAAGGGCTGAATATTCAAACTTCCTACAGTCACTTGTTGAGACTACCTACGGCCCGCGCCCGACGTTTAACGCCGATCTGGACGAAAGGATTGCTTGTTTACTGTTTTTGGAGCATAAAGACTCACTCTCGATCCGATCGATCATCAGCGCATAGGATTAAGTTGTACCATTGACACTTCTACGGTGGATTAAATTCCATCTCGTACTGCGAACTGTAATCGAGATCAAATACCTGACACCATTTTGTTTGAGACCTTAGGTGCGGACTTCGCTTGTCCACCCGCGGGCCGGCCATTGTTGGGCGCGATCGAACGATCGGTTTTGCAACTTTTGTAGGTCACCTCACGCGCGTCAGGGTGTCGTGGCGGCGGCCTTCCTCCCCCGCCCCCCACTAGATTAATGGAGTTTTAATGGAAGGTCTCTGGCTGGCGTGTGTGGCCATGTGGAGAATTTTGCAGTTTTGATTGATGATGCCTGTCACCAGGGTCGCCTTTCGTGGGGTGGTACGATACGCGAAGCTCTGTTTTGTTTATTTTTAGTCCCAACTCAACTCCACCTTCTGACCTGGGGGGAGAGCGGTAGGTGCCATAGGGGTGGTGGCTGGGTCTGACGTCAGTCCGTGACCAGATCCGCCATTACATAAAAGTCATTAGCGAAAACTCCACATTCAACTCCACTCACGATCGAGGCGGCGATCGAGAAAGTGGGGCTGTGCACGCAACGGAGCGCTCTTCACCGGTTGATAAGTGCACGACCTTCCTGACCATTCCGTGATAAGTTGGTTAGTGCCCTTCGCAAAATACTTGCGCCGTGATGGGCTCTGATGCTGATTTGGATTTTTGAGTCGTAAGCGACACCTAAGAAAGTGAACGGTCCTGTGAAGCTATATTCAATTACTCCAGGACTTGAACTCCCTTTCCGACCGTCGGTGGTCGGTGTTTGAAGTGTGCGTGCTCGAAAAGCTCCACTAATTTCGAAGTGAAATCGATGCTTTTTGCTTCGAAGCAAACCACAAAAAAGGACACACAAACCACGTGACAGGCCGCCACGAGCGGGGTCAGTGTCGTGGAGAGGGATCACCAAGAGAAAAAAAAAACGACAGACAGTCGGAGAGACCTCTAGACGTCTTGGCGCTCCTGCTCCTGCTGTAACACGAAAGCACGTGGTATGGTGATGTGGTCCGAGGCGATCTGGTTAAAACCGACCCCGGAGACCGAGTCTCCGGGCAGCCTCTGGGAACAGGTCTTGCGAAACCCTTCCCTCCCCACGGACAATGGCAATGAGACTGGAGCGGCTCGCCGCGACACTGTCGACCGATTTGCAAATGACAATCACTCATGTCGGGGACTCCTTTGCTTAAGTGGTGCCCTCTCGTCGGTCGAAGGACCGAGGTCGAGGAGTACATTGTTGTCCGGCCTCGACGATGGCGGCGTTGACTTTTACCAAACTTCCTCTCCGAAAAAATCGTAGTTGATCGTGAGATAGAAAAGGGTTCCGCCCGGCGTTGGGCGAGGTCCGTGACGATGGCAAACGCTACCACCGTGTGGCGGGTTACGTGTTAGATGATCGCCTATCGCCGGCAGCATCGACCACCCTTCGTCTTTGATTGACGGGATGACGGGATGTCTGGGCCGCTCGGAATCGATCGAATGCTCGCGCACACATAACCTTCCAAATATGCAACAAGTGGCCGCCGCGGCTCGGAAGCGCTCCGGTTCGATTCGCAGCACATTCCGCTGCCCCAGCGAAGCAGATGTTCGAGACCGGCTTGAGTGAGCAAATTACGTAGCGAATTTGATTGACAAGCTTCGCGCTGGGCTGGCCCAGCCGGAACACGTTATGTAAGCCCGCAAGCAAGTAGCCGTCGAACTAATGAATTCGACAAATGTTCGGTCAAAAATTGGGTTTGGGGTCCATTGCGTGACTTTTAAAGGACGATCTTTCGTGGTTTGTGACTGAAACTCACCAATGGTCTGGTGACAGCAAAGTATCAATTGCGCATCGAAACCCTGTAAACCCTGTAACTGCACAAGCTCTGATGCATTCTTATTGCTTCGCTTGTTAACCCTCTCGCGGACAAGATTCTCCTCGCCAAATATGGTCACGTACGCGGTACTCTGCACTCTACACTGCGCCGATGAAAGCGATAAAGAAGACGTCGACATCGTAAAAATGGTTTCTTTATGGCGACAAGTCCGCCAGGGCACGGCAACGTTCTGGAGACGGCTGGGAGTGGCACCGAGAGACAAATATGCGTTGTGTTATTATTACACTCAACATGCGATAGTTTTCAGTATTGTAGATATTTCTCCTGCACAAAGTGGACCTTGTTTAGATATCTAGTGTACAGCTAACATGTCGGTTTGGATATTAATTAAACCTATTTTCGATTTATGTTTTAAAAGCTGCACTTTATGGTGTGTCAACTACTGCACCTGGTTGACTGATCCGCACGAAAGTAGTGCAAAATCCCAACAAACAAGCTTAGTGCCGATAATTTTCTATCGTGAAAGCAGTGAACGTACAACTCGCGTTACTTGCCTGGCACGTGTCGTGCCGCTCCGCAACTACCGGGCTAGGGAATACGCTCGGGCCGGGCCGAGCGGGAGGATCCACTCCGAGGAGCACGTTTGTGGAGCACCAGCGTCGTCGTGGATGCGCTGTTAGCGCCTCCCGTTATCGCTGGACGCCATTTCTTGACATTGGCCAGCTAAAGTGCTAACTGATAGCACGATAACGCAACGGGGCAAATATTAATGAAGCGCAAATATTGACACTAATCAGCGCGCGTACACCAGCGAACCCCTCGGGTGGCTTGTGGTTTGTGGTTTCAGTGCTCGAAACGCACGAGTCCCACCACCAAATAAGGCGAACGAGATGAGCCCCAGATCGCGGGTGATCTCGCGAGGATAACTCGAACTTTTCGCCTCAAGGATTACACGCCTCTTGGCCGTCGTTTTCGCGTCGATGGTCCATCTTGGGCAATCGTTGGCACTTAAGCACTTGCTTTCGGCGCTTTCGGCGATGACATCTGTCGGACCTTTTTTGTCACCAAACCAGAGCCCCAAAGTGTCACTTTCTCCCCCGCTGGCCGTTCAAGCGTGTAGTACGTTTTATGATGTGTTTTTACCTCACCTATTTGCTTCCCCTTCAAAATCCGTGGAGGAGGTGTGCCTTTCGAGTGTCATTTGTGCGAGAAGCACAATGAAAATTGCGGATCGAATTGGCGAAAGTTTATGGGAGCGCGCTAAAGTTGGCGATGACGTCAACCCTTTGCGTCGTCGTGCCGGGAAGTGATTCGCTTCGTTCCGCTTGGATCGACAGACAACCGGTCTGGCAGCGGTACCCCCGCGACCGGTCCGGTTAGCCACCGGAGTCCCAGACTCATGGACGCGCCGGCCGGCCGGCAGACTCACTTTCATTCGGCCGTGATGGACAGATTTTGACAGCCGAAGGATCGTGCATATGACGAGCGTAAATGTGAATGTGGCTTTCGGCGTCTTTCGGCCTCGAGTCGTCCTGGGTGCGGTCGCCCAACACGGCACGGTTGATAAGGCGACCGGCTGAATTGGCTGAGAATAACCTCGGACGGACCGAACCGACCACAGAGAGGCAACGGAGCAGTGTACATGCATGCGGCGGTGGTGGGGTGCGGGGTATTCCGAGCAGTCGGCAACCACCACCCAGGGTGCCGAGGACAAAACGCGCTCGAAAATGGGTCATCCGTCAATCAACGGGCAAAGTTGAAAACCATCAGTCATTGGATTTCGCGAGCACATGGCGTGCACGCGAGAGCAACTCTTGGCGGAATGCGCAAGTAGCGTCACGCGCGGATGGCCATCTTGTGTTACCGCGGAAGGCGAAGAAAGGAACATTTTCGGTGGCTACCACCATGTCGCGAACGTCGTTCAATTAAGGTCCGGCGCGTGTGTCCGGGGGAACCCGTCGTCGGCAAGGCTCTCTCACGGCGACCACCAGACAGCCGGGCGTCCAATGACAGATTAATTAGACCAGAGCCGAGCGCGTTGCCGTAGATCCGGGTTGGAATAGTGGCCCACTCAGGGGCGTAAAGCGATCACGTGTTCCCTTTCGGGCGCTACCATCCGTACGTTCCGACACTTTTGCACTAAAGTTCTTTCTCAAATGTTACATCTATTTCCATTTCCGCAAGTCATTGGAAATATTTAAATCGCCATATATCAGTATTTAGCTGTATTTTATCAGAAGTTTGGGATTGTATCAGGCTAGTTGTTGTTGTTATTATCTTTATTATAGAGACTTTGAGCTTGAAGCTTCGCCTTATCAGGCTAATAACACGTCAAGGGTTGTCTACCTACTAAGTGAGTTCAAACTAGAAGAGTTATGCAACATTACATACGTGTCTATGATGTTCAAAATAGCAACATTTGCTATACACTTAAACAAAAGTACTATTGTTCTAAATATAGCAAAAGTGAAACGCTCAACTAAACTAAACTTAAACGCAATATTTAACACACGGTAACACGGCTCAATGACATTTCGAGTGGCCGCCGATGGCTTAATGCCTTTCATATTTCTAAATTCGTTATTTTTAACGAACAATGGAACCATGTAAAATCATCGTAGTGCGCGAAATTAACGCCACCAACTGCGTGCTTCAGTTTCTTATGCAAAAAAAAGGACAGCGTGTTATTTGAATTTTGTCAGTACATTTCTCTTGTGATTTGTTTTTAAATACAGCAGACACTTCAGCACAGCAGCCCACAGGACGAGGCAGCATCCGTGGCAGGCCAATGCCTTGGGTACACACACGTTGTTTTTTTCTTACTTTTGTGACCAACCCCAGGCAGCAGACAGGCGGCAGGGCAACCACCGTTCGGTCCACCGAAAGTAATCGTTTATTTGTTTGCAAATTGAATTCGTAAATATTTTGACAGCTCCCCAGGCCCCAGAGCTGTTCGGGCCGAGAATCCGGATCACCATCCGCGATCCGCGATCCACTGTCTTGCGTGTGTGTCGCGGAACGCTCGCTGTAGATATGATGGAGTGCGATGGAGAGCTCCCTGGCCGCCTGATCCCGGATGGTCACACCCTTCGACGGTGCCGTCTTGTTTGCTTACATATTTAAACCCCGAGCAGACCGCCGCCGTGAGGGTGCGTACTCTCGTTGGTGGAAATGGATTTTTGGCGTCTTTTGATTCCAATGAACCGGCGCGATCGCCGGTCAGTAACGATGCCGTTGGTCAGCCGGGACGTGAATCTTGTTTTTCTTTTCGCCGATCTGCTTGATGGTGATGGACACTGTGGAAAACGCTGTGGCACAGAAGACATCCGACCGTGCGGGGGGATGCTGTGTGTCGTGCAAACCGACCCGATTAATCCGGACCCAGTCGACGTGTTTATACGGCTTGGATGGCTTGGATCTTGCACAATTTCGCACCATCATCAAAGTCATCCCGGGCCAGATGGTGAGCGGATTTTTGGTCATAAAAACCGTGGATCCAAATAAACACTGGTCGCCAAAGTCAGTGGAGAAAGAGTTGTGACGCGTTCGCATAAGACTATCTAACAAGTACTAAATTGTACGGAATTACCGCGTGTCTCTCGTACTCCTTGGCGACGTCAAGCGAGCCGCACGATGAGACGATAAACTTGGCGTTGTGGAGTGTGGCCGTAGCGAATGGGTGTAATAAAATATTGAAACGCCACTCCCTCGATCGTCGGTAAAGCACACCTCCGACCGACCGACCTCAACCGTGTACCGTGTATGGTGAATTTAAATTCAAATCTATTCAAAGTCGCCGTCGGAGCGTTCAGGATCTTGCAAAGTGGTGTCGATCGTGGACGCGTGGGTTTAATCTTCGCCGAGCTGACTGAAAAGCGCCTAGAACCGAATCACGAGGGGAATGGAATTTTTTTTCCCTTGAAGGGTCTCACAAAGAAGCTGTCAAGCGGAAGGAAAATCCCCAGAACGCGATGCGGTGGGCAGCTTTACCTTACGGTGCGTTTCCCCATAGGGAGAGTGAATCTCTTGAAGTTGTGCCTCGCACCCAAACTTGTCAATCAACGCCACTACGGTGGGACGGCGCGATGTTCTGTGCGGTTCAGACAAGGGAACCACCGATGTGGGCAGCAACCATAGCCATCGGCTGTATCTGTTCACGTGATCTTTGCGCGAAGGACGACCGCGGACCGAATGTCGACTTCTCCGGATCCGGCCGTCCGTTCGCTTACCGATCGTCGGCGACAAACCGAGCGACCGGATACGCTTTCTTGGCCCGGTAGGGTTCTCGGATTGGCTTTCTTTAGGCGCTCCATTTCTTCTTTTCTCGGTGAGTCGCGACGTAACGCGCCGCCAAGAACTACCGGCGGTGGGAAACACGTCCCCGTTGTGGCCGCCGAGGCCGGCTAATTGAGCCAAGGAAAAGAGAAAGGAAATTCTAACCTCATTTCGGTCGGATCAGTTTTGCCACTTGTTTGACAGCTAACAAGATGGTGGGGCGATACCCGGTGGCCCAGCTGCTTCAGGGGGGAGACCGACCGGCAACCCGGTGGCAACCTCCGCCAATTTCTTTCTTCGCCCTCGGTCGGTCGGATCCAAAGGCCGTCCAATTTGTCAGTGGCCCAATTCTTTGCTCAACTCCTTTTTTCTTGCTTTTGCGGCCCGCAGCAAACCGCAACACGTCGGCGGTTTGTTATTAAAAAAAATGTTTGGTTGTCTTATTTACTTAGTCCTTCACAATTAGCGGTGGTGTGGTTCGACGAGGACCGTGCACGTCTTGTTAGGTTTTTGTTTTCTGGCTTGGGGAGTCTGGCGTTTTTTTTTCTGGTCTCCGCTCTCTGATTGATGGCATTGAGAAATGTTAATCTACGAAAATGTGTCTACAAGATCATCCGCTGCCGGTGCTCCTAGCAGGCGATGTTCACGGTGTTCCAGTCGAATGCCAAATTTACGGAAGCAGCAGCTGCGCACCGACGACGATGCCGGTGATGAGCCGTGAAAACGGACCGGTCTCGAAACCCCGGGCCACGGCGCGCTTCAAATCGGATGATGCTGCGGGTGAGAACATCCATAATCTGCTTGTCTCACACACGGGCCCTGTTACGCCAAGACTGATGGTGGCGGTTTTATCACGAAACATTTTAAAAGAGATAAAAAATTGTTTTTCTTTCCTGTGAAATGAGTTACACCGTGTTGGGTGTTGTCTCTAAGGTGATCTACTTTACGGTTCAGAGTCGAATTCGCGTGTTTCTTTTTTAATAAATCTTGCGCTCTTAGTTGAGCTTATCTGGTTCGAATAAGATACTATTCGGTTGTTACCGTGCGTTTGCTGGTACGAAAAAAGAATACCTTCATTACGGAAGGAATTAGTTTCCCGGCGAGTGCCGGGTCTTACGTACCACCGTACAGCTCTAAAAATAGTGTCCCATTCTTTGGTCCGAAAAAATGCAACCCATTTTCAGGGCCACAAATTTCGACATTCTGTTAACGTCTTTGAAAAATGATGCACCCAACGCCCCTCCGTAGAAGATGAAACCGATCGGCGCGATGCACTCGGTTGCCATTTCCTCTTCCCTTTTAGCAGCACGCCTCTAGTGGCCGTGTTGGTCGTTGGCCAAGAGCTGCGAAGTTCACCGACGTCCAACGCAAGGGCAGCCACTGGGTCCGACTGAGCCCACCAGACGCTTGACCGTTTCAATGTACCACGGAATGCACGGATGACGAGTTAGTCAACCGTGTGCCGGCCACGTCATATGCTAAGACTCGTTTCGCTAAGCACTTTTCGACCACGACCACTGTCTAAGTACGCCCGTGAAGTGACAGTTACTTCACGATCAAACGATTTTTTGGTACCGGATTTGGCAATGAACTTGGATGGACACTTGGTCCCGCGATCCGGCAAAAGTGATTGATAGTCGGTGGTCCGTGACAGATATTTATTTACATTAGCAGGTACACTCTACCCCGGCCGGCGGATAGTTATTGATAGTTCTTTCTCAATTCCGACCAACCAACCGCCCGTTGTACCGCGGATCTCTTGACAGCTTAATTAGCTTTCTCCGGTGGGCCCAGCAACAGCCCGAATGTGTGACGAACATGTGGGTCACATGCTTGCGGAGGGTTCCGTTGGTAACATGGTGCTGTCGGTTCTTGTAGAACGTAATAACGCGGTGGCCGATGACTGTCCTTGAGATCCGCGTGTTTGAAGGTGTTTTTCGCTTGCGCCTGTGTCTCACGCAAATGCGCATCGGACGTTCCCATAACTCCCGTGGTCCCGGGATGAAACTGGAGAACCGGGCCCATCGCCCGAGTTGCTGCGCTGTGTCCTTGGCCGGAAGAGCTACTGGAATGTGACGGTTTATTTTTAAACGGTACCCCGACGATGTCCGCCGCGCGAGCAATAGCAATATGTTGTGACATACTCATCCAACCGGTCCGCGGATCGATGCAGGTCCCGGTGTCTTAGCTCGCGCTGGGCGTTGTTGTGACCAACGGGGTTTATTGTTTAAAAATAAATTAATTGTGCCGACAGACCATCTATGACATCATCGGCACTAAGCTGACCTGACCAACGCCCGGAGTCCCGGGCCCGGGTCCGGAGGGTGCCGGTGAATCACGCACAACATGCCATGCCGGTGGTAATTAAACGGAAGCGTCACACCGGCTAACGCCGAGCGTGCGTGACACGGAAACTCGGCCTCTCGAAAATGGGTGAGGAAAAATTTCCATCGCCGTTCAACAGGCCCTGACCATGGTCCGCGGTTTCCGCCTGTCGGTCGACCACCAGCGCGCTGCCGCATTTATTTTTAAAGCTAGAAAATTCGGGTCAGATCATGACTCTTGAACTATGTTGGCCCGCTGAGTGGTGTCTGCTGGCGGGCGGGTTGTGGAAACGCTTCGAAGTGGCGCAGCGGCTAGCGAACAGCTCCGTAGCGACCAATCTAGTCTAATAAACCGAGGTTCATAAACCTCCCCAGGGGAATTCCCATTGCCGCATGATGTAATTAAAATTCAGTTCCTTCGTTAATGTGTACTCAATTTGTAATGACTTTCTGATGCGATTAAAAAAGACGCAAAAGCGCTCCCAGAGAGCAGCGCCGCTTTGGGCAAATGATTTCTATTTTAAAAATCGTCCCACAATCAAGCGCATCCTAATGTCCCGCGGCAAGTGTTTGAGGCCCCCGGGGGTCACTGACCCGCCGAGAGGGTTTTTCCTTACCAAAAAGACCCCATTCGGGCGGCGACTTCCACGCGATTCAGAACCGAATCGGTCGTCAGCAGCAGTTTTCATGTGCCACACTTTCTTCGAAGGGGTTTCGCATCGCACGGGATTGCATAAGGGACCACCGAGCCGAGCGCAGCAATTAGTGGTAGCCTGTGCTGTGCTGTGAAAGCTAACCGCCTTCGATTCGCAATCCTGTGGCACCGCTGGACCCTCTAATCGCTAATGGTCTCGGGGGGTATAATTTCTTTCATCTGGTGTGTTGCAGGTCGATCGGCAGAGCCGATAGGTGGACATGACGTGATCACTAGTCCGCCCCGGGCCAACATCTCACCGACTCTCGGTCGCAGGCTGAACAAAGTGTCGATGACTGGGCCACGCTTGGCCTGCCAATAAATTATCGTCTAAATGAGGGCCGGTCGCTATTTGACAGATCAATCGGCTGGGGGAACAGCCGATCTGTCGGGCGTAAGTGGTCGACGTGTTCCGTAGGAAAATCACCGGCCGCGAAAGACGGAAAAATCGTTGACTCTCGTCGTCGTCGTCGTCGATTGTTGCCGACTTGCACGGGCGTTGCTGTGACGCGCTACAAAAACATCATCTATTGCAACGGCGCTATGCACCGGATTTTACGATCGTCCTCGGGCTGGGTCGCCACCGCCATTTTACGATCATCTTTTGTTGCGGCTCGAGTCTCTCAGAGTTGGGAAGGTGCCCGCGCGAAACTATTCCGCCGAGCGCTGAACTTTGGCGCAAGGTTCAAGGAAGTGCCGGTTGCCGCAAACCGTTTGATTGCTAGCTCGCGTGCGTCTCTGCCATCCGGAGACACCATCCGGTTCGTGAGGTGTTGGAAGTTCTGCTTGAAAGAACCGGACCCTGGGTCCGGTCACGTGACGGACCCGGGCTGGTCCGGTAGGTCGTCGTTCTCCGTCTCAAGCTAACGTCTCACTGCCTTATACGAGGGTCATAAATTATGTAGACCCCTGGGCGGCCGGGCAGATAGAGTCTATCGTTCAGTCCCCAGCCCCTGTGCAATCCGGTGGAGCGCAGGCTCCACGCGGGCAAACCACGCAGACGAGAGGCCCTCGCTCTTTTGCACGCTCTCGGGCCAAGGTTTGGATCTCAGTCAAGGCCGTTCATTGGTTTATGGTTTGTTTTTGTTTCACTTCGCCCCAGGACCGGAGCCGGAAGTACGGCGGAGACGGCGGCAAAAATAACACAGACCACTTAGGTGTTAGGCTCTCTGCGCCACGCGGGCTGTCGATGGGCGAGATGGCGAAGCGGGAGCCACGCGATAATCATCCCGCCGGTTCCAAGGCCGCAGATGGCTTCGTGAGCTGTGTTTAAAGGAAGGAAGTGCAGCGGCACGAAGAAGTACCGACCCGTTGCCCGTTGTGGAACAATCATTTAAATACAGATAATCATACCCTTTATGAGGCTCGCTTCATAATGTCCGGAGGTAATCGTTTAAATAGCCTGTGGTGAGACCATTTAATTTGATGATTGGGACATGAGTAGTGTTAACATACCGGGTCATTACGGATGCGCAAATATAGTTTTGACAAAGTGCCGTGCAAAATTCAATCAGTTTTTGGCATCACAGTTGGGGTGTGTACTACAAAGTTTGTACTAACTAATGTTCTGCGTGAGCGAGAGCGACTGTTCAATATCCTCGATGAGGCTGGAGTGGTTTTGAGTTTAAATTCAAAAACAAAATGGCCGTTACTATTAAACGGGACGACAAGGTGCAAGAGTTGACTGAAAGTCGTACGAAATGATGGCCTTGGTGTTAAATAAAAAGACGTAAATTTTCCACCATTCGCTTCTCGCTTCTACCGAGCTGCAAAGTAAGCCATTCGCGAGGGTTCGCTTTATCGCGGCGGAAGGGATTTAATATCCGCAACAAAGGAATGCCATTGAAAACAGCAAAATCGGCGCATTCTCGACGCGCGCGCTGTGCGCTATTTGCATGACCTGTTGGCCTTCCATATCCCTTCGGATCACACGGTGCCCGGTTGCTCGGCGCGAGTGTCAACTGCCAACAATCCTGTGCCCCGACCATCGAAGTGGGCTAGCATCGTCACCAAGCTACGGGTGTGTTACAAGTATTAATGTTTCCTGTCATCCGTATCGAGTAGCCAGCGGGTGCGTGTTTTAGTCGAACGAAGCGAAATGCGCACCGCGGGCAATTACCGAGGGCTGCAACCTTCACGAAGTGGGTTAGTTTTTAGTGTACACCATTTCACCGCCATCGCCGTCTGGTTGCTACTCCTACGTCGGCCGAGCCGTCGGCGCACTCGAGGCAAACCGACGGCGCTGAAGCTGTGCGAAAGTAGGAGATGCGTGAGCAGAGGAGTCTGGGCGCTGAGTCTGGTGACCTTCCGAGTTACCGAGCTTATAACGCGCAACCTCTTCTAAGCGCAGCCCGACCCCACGTCTCCCACGGGTGGCCTTCTAGGGTATCGCCCGAGACCGAGCCCGAGAGTAGCGCACCGCGGCGTGTGCTGAGCGCGACCATTTCTCGTCCGGAAGAGCCGGTCCCGTTTTCAAGCATCGTTAATCGCCTCCGCCAATATGGCCTTGCTGTGTAGCATCGGCACCACCACGGCGTGTTGTGAGAGCCGGTTGTTCTTGAAGTGTCAGCTTATGACAGCGATCCTTGCGGCGCCGCCGCCGGCCGCTTGAACGAGTCTTTCCCCTCAGCAATGCTGCCGTTGCCACTCGAACTCGTCTCAATGCTATTCTAACGGCTCATAGTTCGCGATCAGACTCCGGCACTACACAGGCTCCGCGAAGAGGAGTGCCCGTCACTTTTAAGCCTCAGAGTCTGGCCTCGTGAGTCTGAGTGCAAAAATCTCGCGCGGAACAAAAGCAAGATTCGGTCTCAAGGAAGACGGCCAAAGTGTCTGAAGGGCTGTACACACTTTTGGGTCTAAACCGGTAAACCCGGGCTTGCTTCACGCGCGGCAAGAGACGCGTACATTCTAAAACAAAATATCCTCTTGCTCATCCGCGGCTAAGTGCGCCGGCGCTGGTAAATTAATGGCTTAACCATGCCTTCGACGCTATAATAGGTGGGGGCTGGCCCGTGAATATGGGTCAATGTCGTGTTTTATTTTTGCGGTTATTCGCGTGAAAGAAAGACGTTGATCATCGTGTGCACCACAGCGACACCGCGGGCAGGCAATGTTCCGACACGACGACACGGCTGCTAGACCGTGCTGACGGGGCTCTATTTTTGCCAACCCATCACCTAGCGATAACATAGGAGGCCTAAAGTCACACACGTTTTATGTTTCGCTGCTTTGAACATTGTTGCGGGACGCATCGCGTCAGATTATTCTACGCCACACTACGCCATCGGGGCGAAGTTTATCTACTTTTATTTTTAACATGGTTCCTTTCTGAGCTCCCACTGGTCGAACGCTGCTAATTAGATTGGAGGAACACCTATTGCTGGGCCCGTGGAGGCGCACTCACCGAACCGTGGCCTGAACGCTCGAGGAAGCACCACAGGCGGCGACGGCGGCGATGATGATGATGACGGTGACCTTCCGCAAAAATGGGCAGAACTAAAAGCTTGGGGCCATGGGCTGCAACATTACCTGCCCCCCGCGGGAAAGATGGGGAGTGCAACATGGTGAAGTTATGTCTAGACTTACTCGCCTCGCCCGGTGTCGGTGAGTTTCACCCAGGAGAGAACTCTCCACCGTCGTCGTCGTCGTCGTCGTCGCCGAAGCCCGTCCGTTACGGTTGAGAAATGCGAAAAGTGAAGGTTGTTTGCGAGGGGGCTTCCAGAGTGTTGGGGTGCGGCTGCGGGTCGGATGCAACAGGTTGGCTGCGGGCACTTGTTCTAGCCTTCCTCCCGGCGTGACTCATGCACCTTCACCGACGGAGACGGATGGGCGTGATGGATGATTGCATAAACCGCGGTCTGGTGAGCACCGTAGTAACGAGCAACGAGCAGGGGCTATGATTATTCAATTATACCTTCGTTTAGACGCCCGTCCCCCGTCCCTTGGCGTTGGCAAAAAACAAATGGACCGCGACGTGGCTCCTTCCAGAACCCGCACTTGCCAGGCGGCACCCTGGCCCCTGGGTGAACGTTCGTCATCGACATCAAGTAACACGCTCGCGAGTTTTAAGACCACAATTGAATCAAATTGATATCAATCAGTGCGTGCGTGCGAGTTAAAAGGACCAGGTTTCCTTGGGGGTCTTTGCTGCGCTCGCACACACACAGTACTACAGCTTCCGGTTCGGCCCGTCGTCGTCCCGTGGCCGAGACAAACCGGATGACGCAAAACGATATTTTCGTTCGTTAGGCTCCGACGGAGTGAACATTGCACAAGGATACTCCGAACTGCGTACTGTGGTGCAGCAACCCCCCGGCGCAAACCGTCACACTCCGCGGCACAGAAGCCGTTCATTGGAATTGATTGAACGTGATACTCCGTCTCCCGTTACACTCGTTATGTTTCATCGGCTTGAAGCGAACTACCCAATTGATGGCCACCCATTTCAATTCCAATCGCCCGCGAGACTTGATCATCCGCCCCTCCGGTAGTGCGTGTGACTAATGGTGGCAGGCGGTACGTTTGGGTTTATCGCCGGTCCATTTAATTACCGCCCTGGGGTCTGCCAATCACTCTACTTCCAGTGAACTAATGCAGCCACGCGTCATCGCCGTGACTAATATCGGTGGCTCGATGGACGACTATTGTTTCTCGGGGAAGGCTTTGTTAATGACGGCTTATTAAGTGTATCAATATGTCCGTGTTTTCGTTCGTAAGCCTCGGCCAATGTGCGCCAATATTACGCATGAACGCGTGTAGTTTTATTAACGTTGACCTGATGAGTTTGTAGTTCGTTCGAAGGTCATCCGTTCGTCGATCAATTCGATAGGCATCAGTGCAAACCCCGATAGAGCCGAACTCTGTGTGATATCCTTGCAAGATACCTAGTTTTTTATGCTAAACTTTTAAATTATCTAAATTATCCAAAAATATTGATTTCTCTCTGTAAGGATAACTTAGCATTTCACACAAGAAGCAGCTATGGAACATTTTTGAAACACATTTTGACACTTTTCTCATGGTTCCTTAACTAATGAAAGATCGATATCCATAAGTAGAAAGGTGAGATAGTTTTTATTTTGTTAAAAACACCGAAAACCCCCTGACACACTTTGTGTGTCACATTTTCCATAATTTCCCCTCCCAGGAAGGGGCAAGGTTTTCCTTTCGAACAGACGCCATGCTCACCGCGGAACGCAGCGCCACTTTAGTGTTGGCCAAACTTCTCCACGGCGGCGCTCGTTATTTATAGCCCGCCGTCGGGTTCCATCACACTTCGGCTTGCACTTGATTGCATCCTCCGGCTTTGTGTCGCCGCCTGTTGCTGTTTCACACCGTCGCGCCCCGATGAAAAGTGCCACTCAGTCACAGGACACGACTTCCGGTCCATGCTGGCCCATCCGAAAGTGTGATGGGCCGCCCCAGGGGACGCGGTGGCTTGTTTTGGCATCGATCGAGTGTGAAATTTGCGGCCACCCCCAATTACTACCGCCCGGGCCACCCTGTGTCACCCGGTGATGCTGCGCGGTAATTCGCAGCTTGTTACTTCCGCCCCAACGACGCGACGCCGACGAAAAGAAGATGGCCGCGGATGGCCACGGATGGCCACGGATGGGCCGGCGATGGTGTGGCGAGGTTTCGCGCACGCGAGATAAAAATAAACTTCTTCGCTCCCGGTTCTTCCTGCTGCTGCTTCGGTTGGGGGCCACTTCGTCGAGTTCGCCCCGTGAGCACGCGTTGATTAGATGTGCAGCGGGGCCCGCAAATCGTGTTTGTGTGCATTTAAATCGAGGCCGATTAGTGTTTCTTCTTTTGCGCAACCGTTCGACGTGCCATCCTTGAGAAAATCAGACCCTAAAGGTTGGTGTGTGGTAACCGTTTCTTTGGGGCGGGATCATTCATTTCATTGGACGAACGCAGCCTGATAGTTTAACAACATTACCAAGCGAAATAGAAATTGTCAGTTTTGGGTGAAATTTTGCCTCGTATCATAAGTTCTTTATCAATGAGTAACTATTTTGATTAACTATTCGTTGTTATTTCTATTCTACACGTTGTCGTTGATATTTCTATACGTTTCAGATAAGTTTCTTGTGGCTTTGCCATTGACTTAACTTTAATTGTGTCCTAAGCACAATAGAACGATTCTAAGCACATAATCGCTGTAAAACCCATGTAAAGTAAAGGCTATCATGAAGCACTAGTAACGGAATATTTATCGCGTGGCGGTCACAACTTGATTACATATTAGCGTGTTATATTAACGTCGTCTTGAAAACGGATAAAAAAACGCTGTTCACAAAAATAATAAGTAGCTACATAACCTCTCAATGTCGATAAGAAACCGCGGAAATTGATTTGAAGGAACGAAAACAGGGCCATTCGACAAGAGGAGTCCGCTTTGCTGGAGGATCAATTTCGCACAGCTTATCAGCTTGTCAGTGACCGATTGTGGCAGACGGCCCGTTTTGCCCACCGGTTCCTACCGGTCTTAGGTTACGGCCTCCAATAGTTCAAAAACATGCTCGAAATTATCTTCTCCCCCGCTCGCCAGATAAGCGAGGCAGCCAAATTGGTGCGCATTGTTTTTTCCTAGTGCTTCTTCGCGCACGCTACCCAATATCGTGTGGTTATCTCGATTCGCAGTGTACTGAAAACGGCAAAACAGCCCCCCTTGAAAGCCCTTGAACGAAGTCCAGTCCAGCGTTTCTCCTGCCTCGCGACAGTTCTTATCGCGGGCAGCGCCAATCAGCAGCAGAAGAAGATTAGGGCTATCAGTGGCAGTGGCCCCACCCCAAGAATTACGTAATGCGTTTCTGTTTTCGTCACTTTCGACAACGACACGCGCGCTAGGTAGGAAACGAGGAATACAAATCTCAAAGCCCCCCCAAAGAGCGTGAGTGTGTAAGTCGCCCGAATCTGGGTCAGTTCCTAATTCGAGGGCACTGCGCCCATGCGCCACGCATGGCCCGTTCGGCGCCCTCTAATCTCGCCGAGCGCGCTCCGACGGTCCGATTGAAAATGGTTCGAACCGGTTCTCTCGAGTGCGCCGCAATCGAAGCGCGAGTACTTCGCGCACACAACCACACCGGTACGTTAGAGGACGAATTATTTAAATAAAACAAAAGCGGATCGTATCAAAACAAGTGCTCGGGGTTCGCGTCCGCCCGTTGACAGACAGGGAATGGCTTCCTGTGGCTGGCGTACGGCATTCGAAACAAACGGATGGCAGCGGATTCGTTCATCCGCGCGGCGGCGGATGCTGTGCGCGCGAAGGCTGTGTTTTGGGGAAACACACACACAACGAGACGACTCACTAGTAGTTCGGTCGGTTGGCGAGATGAACGTCCTTCAACCTGTGAATGTTCTGTTGTTTTTTTCCTTTCCACGCTGCCCGGTTGTTGTCAACATTCCGGCGCGGAACACACCCGATCACATCACGGATTTACCCCCCGGATCATCTCACGCGCTGGCGCTGTCTATCGATCGCCAATGTTGTTGTTTTCGGTTCGCCTGTTTGGCCGATTTTTCTTTCTTTTCGTCTACCCAAAGATACACACTTCCTATTCTGTTCCTTTTTTCGGTAGCCCCTCACACAAACGCGGTTTTCGCGTGACGGTGCGCGTCTCGCTTGTCTCGCGGACTGGGCCAGGCCCCAATCAATCAATGAATTTTTTAAATTTGCGCTCCCGACGAGGCCAATTCAGAGATTGCAGCATGAGACGGGGAAGCTCGGGGTCTGCGCTTTATCATTCCAAAAATTGTTTTTCATTCGCGCGGCCCCAAGTTTAATGGCCCCCCGATTGGCCTTGCACTATCAGGCGTCGAGGTTTTGGGGGGGCCACTTTTGGGGTGCGTTCGCGTCCGACAGGCAATCGATCCGCGATCCGCCGGCTGCGGCTGCTATCGGAAGGTTGGCTGTATCGGTTTCGGTATGTGGCGCGGTCAGAAAACAAAACTGACGCGCTCCGCCCCATCACGGTGACGGCAACTGTTTGGCGTAAACAAGCGAATCAAAAATCCGGTGTCCCACGCCCCAGACGAGAGTGCGGCTTCTTGTGCGGCTCTACGATAGCGCCCCGCACAAACGGTGGACGGCTTTATTAGCTTTTGCTTGAAACGTGGGGCTCGAACGGGGCCCTGTCCGCGTTCTGATGTTAACCGGTTTTCGATTAATATTTATATTCAACAACAACGACGCAGCAGCCATATTCGGGGGGGCTTTTTTCATTGATTTTACGCTCTTGATGATTGCCGCTTGTTTGGGTCCGGCCCGGTCGGTGGCGCGTAAACTATCACCAGTTTGTTTTGAATTTAAATTTTGTTTCCTACTTATGGAGGTTATTTAAAATTTCACGCAGACGTCAGCCTGGTGGTCATGGGATTATGGTCGAGAGAGTTGTCTGAAGGGGAATGGTCAACATCAGTATCGAACGACCTGAAAAAATTCCTCGATTAGCACTTCAGGTATTTACTTCAAAAGTGCATTGGCTTAACAGGTGAGAATCCGGGTTATATATTCGATTGATGTCTTACTTTTACGATTCTTAGAAAACCGATCTGTTTGGTCCATTACTCCGTACTTCGTGGACAAGGAAGTGGATTTATGGCCTTTCAAACTTAGCGATTTTTAGCGCTTTTTTATCTACCGTACATTTACGCAAGCAAGCGCCCAAAGACGTTTCGATCCGTCTCGGCTACCAAATTCGGCCTCGACGGCCACGTATCCAGCAACATGCTGAGGAATAATCGCCAAAAAAAAACCCCGAACCACCGAAGGCGAATGCTAATTAGCACATCGACCGAAAAACGGCGGTTACTTGCCTTACAACTGAGTAAACACCATATCTTTTCTGCCGTAAGTAACACAGGTGTATAAAACTCCTAAACGGATCCGCGAACCACCTGAGGGGAACGCTAATGAGCCACCTCTCAGCAATTTACCATTCAATCTGCACCGCTCGAAGTGGCTCGCGATCGAGGCTTCTAGAAAGTCATTTGAAAATGTCACATTATGATAATCGTTCGCTCGGAGCGTTGGCAATCGATCGAACGTCGTGGCGGCGAGCGTTCGCTAAAATTATCTCAATCCACAGGCTGTCCCCGTTGGCTGTGCGCTGTCTTTGTTGTAGCGACGAGGACAACCTCCCCCGGTGGCTGGTGTGAATGTTCGCGCTTCTAAAACTATTAAACAGCAGAAAAGGTGCTCTCGGCCCAGAGTTGAGCGTTAATCGGTCGGTCTGCCACGGAGATAATTCGCTGGATTGGAAGTGTCATTCTCCGGCCCGGTTAGGCCGCAAGGGCGAACGGTAATCAACCGGGCGTGCCGAGATAGCCATTTACGCTTTCTGTCGCTTATTGGTCGATTAGCGCACGTTTCGACTCTCACCATTGACTGGTTATCGGAATTGATCCTCCTTTTGTTTTGGTGCTAAAAATGACAGACACGAATTATAAATTATAGCTTACCTTCGATTCGTTTACCATTTCTTTCCAGAACCATTTACACACCACTGACAAATAACGCCTTTCTGGTGCGAATGTTTTATTGAGATAAAATGAAGCCAATCCATTCGGCGTGCGCTCTCACTCTATACAATCATCCCGGTGCGGGGAGTGTCGTGTTTAAATTTAGACACTCTCGTTATCCCGTGCCGGGGCTTGCCTATCCTGTTGGCCAGACCGGTCCACTTTCGCCATATTGCAAAACCAAACACATGGCGTTGAAGGATTACAACACGGGCAAATACGCAAATGTAAACAGGCGCATGGCCAGGTCTGCCGGCGCCAAAATAAGTGTTCCTTCATCCGCAATGACACGACGACGCGCAAACAGATGCCCTCTCTCTGTCTCGCTCTCTCTACAGCAGTCCTTGCTTCTGCAGATCGAGGAACACCTTCTTGCTGAGAATGTTGCCGCGCGAATCCTCGAACTCTTCCTCGTTCGATGGGACCCACATTTTCGAGAACGTCTGGTCCTTTACCTTGTCCCACAGCAGCAGCGCGTCCTCGATTTTGGTAATATTGGCAAAGTGGGCCGTGTTCGGGATGCCGAGGCAGCGCATACCGTGCGCGTGCCGCCACTCGGAGAAGTGGTTCTGGAACGCTTTGGGCCCGTTGTACTTGTAGTTGCCGCATATTTCGCACTCGTACGTAAAGTGCAGCTGGTGCAGCTTGTACAGCCAGTACGGGATCGGTTTGCCGTCGTAGCCGAGGGGCAGATTTTTCGGATTGTACGGAATGCCATCGTCGTCGTCCGACTCGACGTCGTCCATACTGTCCTCGTCGCTATCGTCCAGCGTGTACCGGGCCTGCTTACGCTGCAGATTGATCTTCGTCTCGTAGATTTGATCGTCCACCAGTTCCGTTAGTCGCACAATTTTGTACTCCAACAGCGCAATGTCCTTCTCCTTGTTGGCGTGCATCATACGCTTCCGTTCGTTTTCCTGGTTCTTGTCGTCCTTCGACGAAAACAAACGCTGCGCCCGCTCCTCCAGCGTGCCGCCACACTTCATGCCGAGCGCCTGCAGAGCGGATTTTAACCGGTCCAATCCGAGATACGTCAAATCTTCCCACTTTCCGAACTCGTTCAGATTGATCAGCGCATCATCGTCCACGTCGCGCACCTTTTCCCACCCCGGCACGATGCCGTTCTTCCACATGTCCTCAAACTGCAGCTCGTTCCGCTTAACCGTGTGCTCCAGCTCGAAGAACAGTGGCCGGCTGCGCGTGATGAACGAGTGCAGATAGTCGTGCAGCAGCTGCAGGTAGCCCTTGTACTTGAGGTTCTTCTGCTTGCGCGGAATGTCGACAAACTTGTTAAACTCGGACAGGTACGTGATGTAGTCGATCTTGTCGATACCCTTCAGGTTGACAAAATTGTCGTAGCACTCGTGCAGATCCAAATACTGGCCGTAGTTTTCGACGTCACTAAACTTTACCACCTCCGCCAGGTAAGCCGGATCGTTCAGCTGTTCCTTCAGCTTGTTAAACTCGATCGACGCCGGCACGGCCACGTTGTTGCCGTGGTTGGAGTGGAAATCGATGAGCGAGTTGAACTGACTGTAAAACTCCTTGAACTCGTTCACGCTCATGTTGGTGATTTCCTGCTTCCGCTCACCGTCCTTATCCTGGTACAGCTCCAGCAGCGACTTGGAGCACGTTTGGTAGCGCTCCAGAAACACCTTAATTCTATGGTCGGCCAGCACTTTTTCCTTCGTCTGCCGGCACGGAAAATGATACATTACAAAACAAACTAGACCAATAAGGGTGCTTGCTGATGCTTACCGTTTTCTTCGGAATCATCAGTTCCTCCGACATGGCCATCACCAAGCGATCGCACTCCTCGTGCAAACGCCGTTGGATTTCGAAGATGGTCTCCATCTTTTCGCACTTCTAGTTTGCACAGAGCAGAAGACGAATCGATCCGGAAAACCCTCGAAACAACACAAAAACAGAACGAAACCTTTTTCCACGACCACTTTTGCCTCTTTTCTGGTGCAGAATGACAGCAATGGCGGCGCACGGCGTTTGTGACAGTCGAATGAACACCGGCTTCCGAATGAACATTAATCTCGTGCGGCAGCGCCCTCTAGCTGTCAGATTAGAAAGGTGTTTCAAAGTTTTAAATTGATCGTTTGTGTTAATGTTGAATTTAATCAAATAATTGTTTTTATGTTTTTTTTGTTTTCATTCACGCAGTGGTGTACGCTGATTATGCTTCTTCCGGCCGTTCACTGCAGTTTCTTGAGGATTATATCAACAAAGAAGTGTTGCCGGCGTTCGGGGACTACAGCTGCATATCGGCCGTAACAGGATTGCAGTCACATTTGTATGAGTAAGTAAAGCTACACTATTGATTGGCTGCAACGGTGTTCAATTCTAATCAAACCCCGATCCCGAATCCCGATAGCAATGAAGCACGTGACTTGGTGCGGGCTGCGGTTGGTGCTAACACCGAGGATGAGATTGTGTTCTGTGATAATCCGGCAGAGCGTCTGTGCTACCTACTGTCCAACCCGAATGTGTGCGACCTCAGCCAGCTCCAGTTTCACAACAACTCCCACAGTGCCAACAACAATACCTCGCTCAATCCGCACCACCAGTCGCTGCTGCTGGGCGCCCACCGTCAGAACAGTTTCTCCAACACCTCCATTCCGTCGGAAGGAACGGAGGGTGGCCACGGACTGATGGTTCCTATACTTTTCGTTAGCACCTCCGAACCAGTATCAAACCTGCGTCCCTGGATCGACGCCGGGTGGCAGATCGAGCGAATAGCGAAGAATCACGAAGGCTTCCTGGATCTGGTCGATTTGGAAAAGCGTTTGCAGCAGTACGCGGAGAATCGGCGCCAAATGGTGGGCCTCTTTTCCGGTGCCTCGCGGTTGACCGGCATTCTGGCCGACGACGTGGCCACCACGATTCTGTTGCACCAATACGACGCTCTCTCGCTGTGGGATCACAGTATGGCGGCGTCGTGCGCTCCGATCAGTACCAATCCCGTGCTTCCCGGTGCCCAGAAAGATGCCATCTTCTTCCACTGCAACCGGCTTGTCGGTGGGGTGCAGGCACCGGGGGTGCTAGTCATTAAGCGTAAACTGATCGAACACAGTACCTCCTTTCTCAGTGACTCCGTCGGTGTCGTAAGTGCGGTCCGCGCCGGGCTCGTTCTGCAGCTCAAGGAGTCGCTCGGTTCGCAAGCCATCATGGGCCGGATGGAGAAAACGTGCAAACAGATGCTGGCTCACGTCCGCACCATTCCGGAGATTGTGCTGCTCGGGCCTCCGTGCACCACGGCCAAGCGCTTGACGACACTGTGCTTCATGGTGCGCCATCCGCGCGGTGCCTTTCTGCATCACCGCTTCGTGGTGGCCGTGCTGAACGACGTGTTCGGCATTCAGGCCACGGCGGACAACATCATAAGCGATTCGCTCGGAATAAACCCACAGCTGATGGTGGAGTACGAGAAGCTGCTTAGCGACGAATCGCTCCGGGCGGGTTGTCTTCATCCGGGGTACACGCGCATAACGTTTCCGTTCTTCATGCCCGAGGCCGAGGTCGGGTTCATCCTGGAGGCGCTGAAGATGGTAGCCACCGAGGCCTGGAAGTTGCTGCCGCAGTACGAGGTGGACGAACGGTCCGGTGAGTGGCGCCACCACTCGAACTCGCTGGCGAAGGAACGCAAGTGGCTCGGCGCGATCCGCTACATCGATGGCAAGATGTTGTTCTCCGATCGGCGCATATCGGGCCCGGGTACGTTCCCGCAAAACTACTCCGACTGTCTACAGACGGCTCGCAATCTGTTCAATCGGGCACGCAAGATGGCCCAACGGTCCGCGGTCAATCGTGAACAGATCGTGCTGGAACTGTCGAATGCGGCCATGGAGAAGCTGCGCTGGTACATGCTGTCCGGTGAGGCCCACGAGCTGCTGCTCGGGCACTCGCACAGTGTAAAAAATACGGTTCCCTTTGACCCTACGAAAAGTGAGTGGAAAGTTGCAACGGAAACCGTCATTCTTCGTTACTTACTCTAGTGGCCTCATTTATCCGTTTAGTACCTGAAAACGCGTCGCTGATGATGATTCACCGACACCACAGCCTTTCGGCGCTGGACATCAAGCGGTTCAAGAGCCGCAGCTTGCCCGCCTCTCCGCTGCAGATCTCGTCGCGCCGTCAGAACTCCAGTTCGCCGTATCAGTCGCACAGCCCCACGCCAACCTCTTCACCGCCGATGGTAAGGTTTTCGGTAGGCGGCGAGGTCACGACCCTGCTCAATCCTTCGCCGATGGCAACGACGGCCGCCATTGACGTCGGTGCTGGCCGTGATATGAACGTTAGTCGCAATAGGTAAGTGCCGTGCCACGCCGGAAGCGCGATCGAAGGAGTAATAGACTCGTAATCCTAGAACGTGTATATGTGCGTGTGTGGTCAATGAGAATTGGCCAAATAATGCAGCATGATGAGTGACTAATTCTATCACTTGCCCGCGCGAATGAATGCGCCTGTCTCGCACCCTGTTTCCACGGTAGGCTGGATCCTTAGTTCCACTTCCTGTATCCTTAATTCTGCCATATAACCATCGTTCCGTGTGAGATTATCGACCGATTGATCCGCTAAACTCTTTCCGTTCCGCTAAACTGTTTGCTCCCGGATCGCAGATGTCACAGTTGGGGAGCCGCTAGCTACCGCGCCCGTAACGGTGGCATCGAGAGTCGAGATGCTAACGATGGATACGATCCCACAGGGGACACTGGCGCGCAAAAGGGAGCTCTGACTAGCTCTGATAATGGCCCTGCTGGTGGAAGCGGTGGTGCCAATAATCTGCACGTTCTGAGTCCACAAACCCGCATCAGTCTCGGGCTGGATCAGCAGCATCCGTTGCAACAGCAACAGCGAATGCAGCCAACGCTGCCGGTACCACTACCACTCCCGAGGCCGGTGCTTCATCGTCCACTGTCGGTGGCGGCAGTGCCGTCTTCGTACGGATCGAGTCCGCCGATGCAGCTGCGCCCGAAACAGAGATCCTGTTCGTGCAGCAGCCAGACGGACGTCAGCCTTCCGCGCAACGACGGCCCGCCACAGGGTGGGACGGCTTCACCGACACCGAGCCTTCCAAACTTGCGGCCCCACCTGGGAAGGTTAGCTTCGTTTGGTGACATTCTAATGCAAGCGTGTAGTGTCCCTTAGTTCTGTGTTATGTTGCCTTCTCCCACATCGTTCCCATCATTGGCAGCTAATCGGTTCACCTCACTCACACGATACATGTTTAATACGATCCACTTAATCCCTACCGAAGGCTTGTGCCGTGCTATTGTTTCTATTTTGGGATACTTAATGGAGAATCATTCGATCGCTTGCATGTCTTGCGAACCAAATTGAACCTTGCAAAATTACGTTCACCGTTTGGACTGCCAAATCCCGGCATATTTTACTCTACACTAACACACTGCGCTCTCCATTACACTGTGCATGTTGCCTTTTGTCGTGAAATTGTGCTTTCTTCATTTCTGCGTGGCTTTCAATGTTAATCAGAGCTCACAAGAAACAAAATGTCCGATGTCCACTAATGTTTTGCTGTGTTTATCTGTGGCATTCGACCATTCGTGTACAGTAGCTGCAGTGAAAGCACGGAAGACATTCATGCGTACGTGAAGGAGATGACGAAGGAGCTGGCTACGGAGATCAAGTCCGAGATTCGCGAAGTGATCAGCAAGGTGGAGGATGTGCTCGAAAGCACCGACAGCATAGACCTGAGCAGCGTAAACTTCCACTCACTCGGACACCTAAGGTACTATCTCTAGAAAACATGTCGGTAACGTAAAGCACAGCCTTCTAACGCTCCATTCGTCCAACTCACAGCCATCCACCGGTGGAGAGCAAACGGGACTCCATATCGACCAGCGACGTGGTGGACTATTTACGCGAGTTCAGCAAAGAGATGACAAACGAGGTGAAGTCCGAGATACGGGACGTGGTCAATGCGGTGGACGAAATCATTTCACCGGAAGGGTTCCTCGGCGGGATGCGCAAAAATTCCCCACCGGACATTCTGCGCGCCAACGGTGGGGGCCCGAACCAGGCACAGCAGCACCACGGCACCACCGCTGGACACAAACTGTAATTGTCGTTCTGGTGGCGTTTCGTATTAGATTTACGATTGCGTTTATGCGGCCGTTTGCGGCATAATTTTGGCACGGCCATTTTTGCCAATCCTGTCCCCTGCTAGATAGGCTAGCGTGAAACACTGATCGCTAACGGGTGCTTCCGTATTTTCTTTCTCGTCTATTTTTATCGCTCACCCTCACCCATTACCATGCTAACCACCGGACCGACGACGTGCACCCATCGCCCATGTGTGCTAATCTCCGTTAATGTTCACTGTCCCACCCTGTTCGTCCCGTGTGTTGTTTCGATCGTCCACATTCCCACGCTTTCGCTAACCAAACCGAGCACCTCACCCCAGTTTGATCAAGCAACGGTTCAGCGATCTAACCCCGGACATCGCCAGTCAGCGGCCACGGTCGGCCGATAATGACAAGCATCGGTCGGAGTCGTTTCCACGGCCGAACTCAGCCGCCAGTCCGGACCACGTGATTATGGGACCTCCGCTGCACTACACCGGGGCAATCTCGAAGAATCTCGATCTTCGGTCGACGATGTCGTCCCAGGACTCCGGTATTAACATGAACTTTTGCGATGCCGCCGATGAGCACCGGATGAAGGCAATGCGAGCTACCGGGAGTGATAGGTGAGTGCGCGCATCCGTGTGGCTCAGTAACCGATGCGTTTGCGTTTTGCCATGGCAATTACCACACACTTTTCAAACTACCGATTTCACTTCCGAACACAACAATCACTGGCAACGATTGGTGGTTGATGGCATGTTTACTTCTATACTATCTTACAGAAATCGCACGGTGTCGGCCGATGTAGAACCCACCGTGAAACCGATGCTTCCACCAAAAAGATTAATATCTGAGCCCTCGGGCAGCTCCATCTGTGAGGCATCCGATGGCCCCGAACGGCTGCCGGACGGGTCGGCTAAATCGCACCTTACGCGCCAACAGCACATCCTCAATCGGACAGCATCGCTGGAACTCGATGCCGGTGTCTTGTCCGGGGCGGGCGACAACACTAATATCGCCAGCCAGTGGCACAACATGCCGAAGGAAGTCTGGAAACAGACAGCCGAGGTTAACGACTAATTTTGTGCTTAATATGCTTGTTTTGGTTTGATAATGAGAGTTCGGTTCGGTGTGCCCGTTGCCTGTGGTCTGTTGCACGGATCCTACCGGCGGTGTAGGATTTCTGTTCTGTATTCTGGAACGTACAGAGAACGCACCCATCTATCACCCGTTTCATAACACGGTTTCAACCGACAATCGCACCATCAGTAGCCATTTGCTTATCGGTTTGGAGAAAACAAATCAGTAACAAATATCAAGCCGAAAAAAACGAAATTAATAGCATTTCGCATCGCATCGCATTTATTGTCTAATCAGTTGCTGTCGCTTTGCATCGTTACTTACTGGCTCTCCGCGTACTGAAGGAGATATAACACAGCATGCTTCGACCGCGATTAGAGCACACACAGGATGCAAATTAACGCGATACACATTCGGCGAAAACATGTCCCACTAACCCCACTTCGGAAAGGTGTACACAAATGGAGCAGGGAAGCGATAGAACGGGCAAAATACGTTACTCTACAGCCATTTTACACATTACGATAGAAAGAAGTTTCGAAAAATAAGTCCCAAGCTAGTACTTGTATAGGAGATCATAGGATGTTATGTTTCACTTGCTGCTCGTTTTGCTTGTTGAGTTTCTATTTGTTTTTTTCTGTGTTGTTTGCCATTGGGCAAAATTTCCTGTTGTTTTATACGAAAGTGTTCCATTGGTTCTCGTTATCTTTTCGCAACCCCACACTTTGTATGTTCTCCGCGCAAAACGGACAGTATTTTAACTTCTATTCGTTTTTATCTTTCGATTTTTTGCGATTCCTGTTCCATCTGCCATCGAACGTTGGCGTTACCTTGCAACAGTTGATCGTGAAGTTGGTCGAATTGTTTAAAGTGTGAGAAGGATTACCACGGATTAGCAACGGCTCTTTGTGTGTGCTCACACAGCTGACAAACATGAACACAAAACTTTCCTGAACCAGCGTGTGACGATGATTGTGGGACCGGAATCGGACCAACAGCATTCCGAGCATGTAAAACGTAACACAGAAAGTCCTCCTCAACTTAAATTCAGCATAAACACCAAGCGCAATGCAACAGATGATTCAAACACTAGCTATTACTCTAAATATTGTATGTACTTTATTGTTAACGTATTCACTATTCCGTTTTTCGCTACGAAACACACTATCTATTTACAGTACCCTTCCTTAAATTGTAGTACCTTTTGCAACAATTGTGAAATAATTATATCTGTGAAAGAATGTAAGCTTTTTGATAATGTATCTAATGTACGTTGCGAGTGTTCAGTCATTAGTGAGGAAATGAGTAAAAGAAACGGATAACAAAAGAAATGCTTACGACAAAAGTAGGCTGCCAATAAGCGATAGCTAGGGCGAAACAAATGGTTCGAGAATGTTAAAGGGGAAAATATATTTTATTACAAGTTGAAACATGATTTCTACAGTTACAACCGAAACGAAATTAATGAACTACAACGGAAAAATAGGCGCGCCTTTGACTTGTGTGTGTTTGTGCGCATGCGCAAATTGCAGATGGAGAATAGTTCTGTGTTTGACAAACAGGTGTCATGATTAGAAACCGATAGTGGCGCCACGCTTGTTAGACACGGTGATTGGGGCGAACTAATCACAGTAAATAGTAGAAATTATCATCGAATGAATACACCGCATGCACACAGTGAACGCGTTGTGAGTTTCGAATCGGCCATAATTATGCTATTCCGTTCTAAACGGTTTCCTAACAATGCATTCACTTTCTTTTTACTGAATACTAAATTAGCAATAAACGCAACATTTACTATACATTTCTTCAGCATGCTTGTAAACCGCTCTTTTCTCTCGTTTTCTTGTTTTCCTGGTACCTTTCGTTTCGCACTTTAAATCTTTCTCCTTGTTCTTCTACTACTGTACTACAGTGATTTAAAGTTTTTGTAGGTTACATGTTTCGCCTAACCAAAAACAATAAATAAATGGTAATAGCAGTGTTTTTTCATTTCTTTACATTTCCTGCCCCTCGCAAACAAACATGGTCCTGGTTTGTTTTTCAATATTTAAACTATCTTTTTCATCTTCACGAGCATGCGGGATTAAACTGGTAGCGAGTAGTACTTAACTTGCGTGCTCATAGCTTTTGTATATAATTATGTGGCCAATCAAGTACCGCTAGTACATTGCTAAATTCTTTTACTTCCGCAGGCGCTGGACGAGTACAAAATGGTAAAAAATGGCGATCGGATCCTTGTGTGCTTATCGGGTAGTAGTTCCTCGTTATGTCTATTGCACCTGTTGCGACAGTTTTGCCACACTCGACAGCTTAACGTGGATCTGGCAGCCATCAGCATCGGGCACACGGGAGTCGATCCGCGATCTCTGATGTTGTACCTAAAGGAGCTCGGTGTGACGTACTTTTACGAACCACATGGTAGGATGGCGTCAATGGATCTATGACGTAGAACGGTAATCAGTGAAACTACTCTTTTCCTTTGTAGTATCGGATGGTCAGCTTGAGGATCAGCTAACACACCACGCGTACCGGCGGCAATATAACGTGCTAGCAATGGGCAGCACCTTAGATAAGTTGGCAAACAAGTTCCTTTTGTCGCTACTGTACCAGGGAGAGTTGAACGCACTACAGGCAGTACAAGGAGCAAGCGGTTCCAAGGGGAATGTTACTGATCCGGTTAGGATCATTCGACCACTCTTGTATCTGCGCGAAAAGACATTCGAAGAGTTTGCCGCATCTAATGCTCTGCCTGCTCGGGCGTCGCGCTTCCTAACTGTCGCAACAGATTATGTTAACCCTACCAGGGATCTCCTGCAATCGCACGAAATCGTTAACCCAAACGTGTACAACAACATACGGAACGCACTGAAGCCGATTCTTTCGCTGAGGTAAGGGTGTTTTTTGATAAATATTGTTATGTATTTTACCACTACGATCGTGTTATAGTTACAAACGTTGCTTGTTTCAGAACCGAGCCATCTAAATCGGTTTACGAAATACTGCGATCGTCACTGAACACCCGCGAATAGCATGGGTTATGTAAAAGAAGTAATTACGTGCAGCGATCGTGATACACACAATTGGTTTATCGCTCACTCCACACCTTCCAATGGCGCCACAGAACATACGGATTTCCCCTGTAAAACTATGGAAAAAATATAACCAATGTTGGAAAAGAATTCAATAAAAGCAACAAGTGGAATCTGATGTCGTTTGAAAAATGATGTTTTAAAATTGTTTGAATCGAAAACATATAAAACCAAACCAATCGTTGCTCTCTACGCCGAAAGGTTTGTTCCTCTTTTTAAGTGTTTGCTTCCGCTAGACGATACTCCTAGTTATCATTAATCACCACATCCTTTTCAAGTATGCTCTATTATAAGAGAATCGAACCGACCCGAAAAGACAACTCTGCACAAAAGCAAGGGTATCTCTATATATATAAAATTCAAGTTCTGTCTGTGTGTCCCTTATAGACTCCGAAACTACTGGACCGATTGACTCGAAATTTGGTATACAGGGGTTTTTGGGGCCGGGGAGTGCAATAGTCAAGGTTAGAAACCCCTCACCTCCCCCTTTCTTTGCCCTCCCATACAACTAACTGTTAAAAACATCAATTACTCCACAAGTTATGAAACGAATTTCATCAAAACTTGCACAATGGTTGCTGGTCACCTGAGAAACCATGTGACAAAATTTGGTCCTTGCAGGACGAGGGGAAGAGGGGGTCCCCATACAACCCCAATCCTTAAAATACGTCCTAGGGCAATATGGGTATCGTTTCTTAGGTTTTGGTGGTCTCTAAATCGATTGGTTTCACTTAAAAGCCTTTTCCTTCCTTCTTCCACCTATCACCACCCCTCATTCCATCCTGCATACTGCATAGTTGCGGGAACTGCATAGTTTGCGTTTAATTGTTGAAGAAGGTGAGAAAGAGAGGGAGAGAGAGCGAGAGAAAGAGATAGAGAGGGAGTGAGAGAGAATGAGAGAGAGGGAGCGCGAGATAGAGAGAGAGAGGGAGCGCGAGATAGAGAGAGGGGGGGGGGGATGGAGAGGGAGAAAGAGAGAGAGAGAGAGAAAGAGAGAAAGAGAGAGACAGATAGATAGATAGAGAGAGAGAGAGATACAGAAAGAGAGAGAGAGAAAGAGAGAGATAGAGAGAAAGAGAGAGAGCGGGAGAGATAGAGAGAGATAGAGAGAGAGATACAGAAAGAGAGAGAGAGAGAGAGGAAAAAGAGAGATAGAGAGAGAGAGAGAGAGAGAGATAGCAACGGACTGCTACAGCCTTCTAGATTTCAATTAGGATCATATAATAGAAAAAGTACATTTCACACCTCCCGGGAGACCTCCCATGCAAACGTAACATAAAATTCAGCATAATTCGGGTTGTTTTCGAACAAATCGAACCAAATTCTGCAGGTGGGAGTTTTTGGGAAGGGGAAATGTTCTGGTGAATGTTTGAAACCTCTCGCCACTTTACAAAGGGTGGCTCCCATACAAAATTTTGGTAAATTTTAAGCAAAACTCGAAAAGTGTTCAAACAATTTGAGTCAAATTTAGCTGGCGCGAGTTTTGCCATGTATCCAACGGGAAGCGAGAAGGAAAGCCAATCGGATACATGACCGGGAAGCCCTACCATTTGAAACAGAGTAACGGGAGGCGGAAAGGGAAACTGAACAAATACGTCACCGGGCAGCCCGATCGTCTGAAAAATAGGAGTAACGGGAAATGCAAAGGGAAGCTGATCGGATACGTCACCAGGAAGTCCTTTGAAACGACGGATAAGCGAGGAATGAGGATGAAATGAGGCGTGGCAACGCGCGCCGGGATCAGCTAGTAAACGATAAAACTTGCGCCGTATGCAACCCTCTGGCGCTGTTTCTCTGTTCGGCTGGGTTAGTCCATGTGTGTGTGTGTTTATGCCGAATTGATAACGTACTTGCGTTTGCGCCACTGTGTGCTTGGTTCCTTGGGCTTTTACTTATTATACGAGATACGGGCTACTCTTAGAGGTTAGTTTTGTATTTTTTTTATTCTCCTTTTATTCTTTTTCATTATTTCATACATTTTCTTCCTATTTCTTGTATCGGTGTTTTAATCAACTAAAGTCTACGGAAATTAAAGCGAAAAACTTGAAACTCCTCTTTTCCAGTGTATCAGGCATCGTCATTGTTACGAGATAAACCTCTGTTGGTCAGTGACAGGGGTCAGTTAGTTGATAATGTTTAGCCCCCCTATAGGCAAAGCGACAATAGACCCCTAGCATCTCGATGACGCATCTCCGGAGGGCACTGAAGATATATTTACACGTTTCAGTCTGCCTAGTAGCGAATAAAAAAGGGACAATATTTTCGTTTTTATTATACACATTAGCCACTGAAGGGAAACACTGTTCCTATTGCATAACAACTGTTCCAATGACGACATCATTGCTAAAAGGCAGCAACTCTCTGCGCAACTGGGCGTGTGATCAGGATTGTTGGTTCGATTGGCATGCTTTAACGGCGATCATCTGCAGCAGGACTATGATGGGCGAAAATACCTCGCTATATTCAAGCCCACTCTGGCCCGCCTTCATACAAATCAGATACTTGAAGCCGGCGGTGAGCAACAGAAAATGAATACTCCACAGCAGCCGGTGCATGGCCTGGCGATGCTTATTTCCAAGGTACATCCGAATGCCCACGATTATGCAGAAATAGGCGTTGCAGAAATCACCACAAAAGAGCGGCGAGAACATAACCAACCAATCACCGGTAGATAGCGTTCCGTAAAGAGCCCCGCTATATGCCTTGAGCGTGAGAACGATTGTGAACACCAGAAACGCTATCAAATTCACGAGCATTTCAAACTGCGTAATCCCGAACCATTTTACAACATCTACCAACTTAAAGTACGTCTTAATTTCCACCTCCTCCGACATGATTCAATGCCTAGCGGGTTTCCTTTGGATGCCTTAAAACTACCCGTAAGTTTATGCCTTCGATTCGCTGGTGGTCGCGGGCCTTAGTTTCACCGTGCGGTACAAGCGCACGTGAAGGCAGGAGTTCAACCTTCGTTGTACACCGAAGTCGTCCTCGTCGTGAAGGGGATGCAAATCATCCGTGATAGCCACCTGGGACGTGTTGACCTCGTACTCGAACGCCTCGGGATGTTCGGCCTTTAGTTTGAGTGCCAAATTAATGCCACGGTTAATTGCTCGGCCGGTACAATGCAGAAACACTTCACCAAGTGGGGAATTGAGTAACTCCAAACAGGTTTTGAATTGGTACTAGAGGGACGGAGAACAACAATGAGCGTCAAACGGCGGGTGTCCCAGCGGGTGGATCTAGTTTCTTACGGTGAAATCCGATTTGAACGTCACGTAGATATCGTTTTCCCGGGTGAAGAATTTCGGCAGAACGCGCTTTTTCAGCGTATGCCGATCGGTAGGTTTGCGTTGATTGCCGCTTGACTGAGCGGCACTACCGTCGGGGCGATTCCGTTTGTGGGAAGATTTACCTTCGGTCGTTTTTACTGCCGATCCATCGGTCTTGGCAGGCGTACTTGACATTCTTTTCACAACCTATTTCACTGACTAGGGACCTTTGCTTTCATTTATTCGTTTCAATCAGATGGTGCAACGAGATTTGCACGCTTCTCGGTTTGTTTACGTTGATGAAAGATCGCTGACCAAAAATGACGTTTGGAAAATCAACAGCACAGGGTGAAACGGATTGCTTCATTGGTCGATATCCTTTTTCAGTATTTCGTGTTTTTGTTGTTCCAAATTATGTCTTTCTTCTCTGTCAAATATATATATTTATTTCCATATTGAATTACGTGGTTAAGAAAAACGCTGATGTTTAAAAAAAAATCAGTCGAACGCACAACTGCCGTGTATCGTTTTGTCGATTTACTTTGCCTTTTTCACAGTTTCTTTCTTCGCACGAGTTCCGGCTTTGATGCGTGTGATGATGGCCAATCCAATGGCCAGCACAAATCCACCAACTATGAACAGCAACCCGATGCAGAACGCGTACACAACCAGTGGATAGTCGGAGTACAACTTTGCGTACATATCCGGCAGGTTCTTCAGCAGCTCTACGGCCGCTTCAACCAGGGTGTCACTGAAAGCAGACGAAGAAAATCGCGTTTAATATTCCATCCATTTTTCCTGTTTTGAAGACCCATAACGTACAATGGTGTCAAGGGCACGGGGACTCTTTCACTCTTAGCATTCTTGTACCAATCCTGAGCGAAGGTGACGAATGATTTGATGTCGTATTTGTTGATCTCATACCGGTAAAACTTTCCTTGGCGCAAGCTGTAAAGTTGTATGAGAATATAAAAACAGGGCACAACTTTTGCTAGAGTATCGATCTGCGAACATACAAAATAAACTCAGGAGCGTTTTTGACCTTTAGTCGAGCGGCCGTCTCCTTGCCCTTAACCTCCTTGTCCACGCGCGCCACATTCATACGGGTTTTCAAATCGGCAGCGACCGCTTCCCAAACGGCTGTTAAACGTTGACAATCGACACACTTCGTTGTGTAGCTGTAAGCAGATGAATTTCTTATAGTAAAATCACCATACTGCAAGAAGGGCGTCACAAACACTCACAACATGATAAACCAATCCCCAGTCGTAGCGCCACTTGAGGCTTGTGTCAGGTGCTCGAACGTTTCATCCGAGAGCTCCTTAACGTTCGGATCTTTGTTCTGCACGAGTTTACTGATCACAGCGTCCGTTTCGATCGGCCCGTCGTAAAGTAGCGGTACTCCGTGCCGGAAGTAGACCACGGCCGGCTCTTTACTGGGGCTGTACAGACGCGCCATAGAACTGCTAACCGCCTTTATCGCATGTGCTTCCAAATTGTCCTCGATTGCTTGTTTTAGGTTGAACAAAATTTGCTCATACTTGTCACATTCAGCACAGTTTGGTTTTGCTAAAATGGTATTACGAATAGAAATGGCACAACCTGGCAGCAAATCGATTGAGACTCACCGAAAAGTACGATGAAATTGGTGTGACTGTGGAATCGTTTTACAAGATCGTCGTCGCTCACAGTTTCAAGGTTCTCTGCGCTGCTGCAAAAGCCGGTGACGGCAAACAACACGAGTATCGTAAATTTGAACATTATTCGATGGACGACGTTATTTGTTAAGTAAACGGGTGTACAAAATCAGTGGAATCTGTAGAACGTTGAAGGGATTATCACAGAAATAGGAAATGGCTCGTGCGCGATCAACAAGCTTCTGCTAAAACAGTGCGTGTTTTTGTGCGAACCCGGTGCGATCTGGACACGTCAAATCTGACAGCATCTGATCATCTGACATAACTGACAGCATCGCACCGGAGTTTCTTTGATAATTATGAATTTAGATCCGTTGAACATCCTTAAAATACTATAAACCACCGTTGATTCTAAATTAATCTTTCGATAACTTAGTTCTTTCAAATAAGTACAAACAAAGAAATACTGTTCTCGCAGTAGTTCAATAAGACAGAAACATGCAATGCGTTCGCAATAATGCAAGTTGTAATGATTTCCTCATTGATTCTGCTTTATTTTCCGAAATAAAGGTAAGGTAAATCAATTTCACAAGACCAATTTAATTAAATAAGTTCTTTGCACTTCTAACGTCTTTCATGTTGCCAACGGTGTTCCAAGGCAGGTGCGGGTTCGTTCGTTCTTTAACCGTTTAGGATATTTTCTACAATTACGCGTTTATTTCTAATTCTCGAAAAGACCAATTGTTGCCAGGGGTTTCCTTTATGCACTTTAGATACAATTGTGGGGAAGCGCGCTGAACAGCTGTTTTGTAAATATCAAGTTTTGTCCCCTTCGAAAGCCGCAGAATACCCGAATATGATTTGCCTTTCTCACAGTTTGCAAGCTGAGAGGGGAAACAAAACTGCAACCAGCACGAAACACAAACAACGCGAAGTATCTTCGCAATTGTCACGCTAAACAACCGATCCGACAGTGGTAGTCATCCTTATTTTGAAAACAGGGCACAAGTAGCAACACAGGACGGACCGTCTTACAGGAATCGAACACCACTGGCGGCGGCGTGTGCCATTAGCGTACTAGCAGCTTGTTGCGTTTCAAGCAAAAGTCTCGCTTCGTTCAACCAATCCAATGCCGCTTTCCGCGGAGCTCCTTGCAGCAGGTTAACGTACTGTACGGTTTTAACTAAATCGCCACGTTCCAGCCAGTACCTGGCACGGTTTAGAATGTCGTAGGTGTCCAGTTTGCTGAAATCAAACGGTTTGTTCTCCAGCTCGTCCTGCGAGATCGGGTTGTCAGGGCGGGCTATTAGAGCAGCTTGCAGGTAAGACAGGAAGTACACCGGCAGACGGGCACCTTCGGCGGGCACGAGTGCCAGCCGGCGGGAGACCTCTTCCACTTTGATAAACCGTTCACGGAGCGCATCCTCCGGATATACACCACGCTTGAGTGCGGTGTCTGGAAGAGCCTTCAGCACCACACTGACCAGTTCGTCTCCTTCCGCCGCCCGGGCAACAGCGGCAATTTCATCCTTAAGCGGGCGCAGCTGATCGCGCCACGATTTACCGGGTTGACCGCTGCGTATCGAAGACCACAGCGATTGGCAGGCACCCCACAGGGCTTGCGCCTGATGTGCACTCTTCTCGGCATCGGAGTGCTCTGTTAGGAATGGAAAGAAACTTGCATTAGTCCTCGTATCACCGTGATTTTCGGATTGGACCGAATTGTGATGAATTGTGCACAAGGCTAAAAGGTTATTTGGATCATGTCAAGCATATATACCTTTCATTTCAGTATCGATCTCTGCCGTTGGTAAACATACGGTTTTTAGCACGGGGAAGATGGAACACATTCGAGTGAGTGAGTTAGTGATATGGTAGATGGTACACATTCGAAGATGGAAATGAAACGGGTTGGGACGGAGAACAGAAAATAAAAGGCATACACAGAAAACCGTTACAGATACACACAGAACACAAAACGGAAACGTAGCTGCCGTCAATTCGATGGAACGAATCTAACTTACCGATCAGTGCCTTATGAATGCCTTTCAGTTTACCGAGCATGGCAGCCAACTGCAGTTTGTAGGAAGCCTGTTCCGTGGTTATTTTTTCGTTCAATTCACGTTGGAACTTGCGTTTCATTTCTGTCTCCTTCTGCGCGAGGGAATCCTTCAGATGGTCGATGTGGGCATCCGTTTGGCGTTTCACCTGGTCGCGCAGTTGTTGCTCAAGCTCGGCACGGGCACGCAGCAGTTTCTTCTGGTTCTGCAAATTCAACTCACGCCGCTCCTTTGCAATTTCATACTCGAGGCGCGCCTTGACTTCCTCGCTCTGGTCCGAACCACGGACGGCTTCGAGCGCACGGCGCAGATTTTGATCGCCCTCAATCTGCAGCTTCTGCAGCTCTTTCTGGTGCGCAATCACCTGCGTGTAGGCGTGCAAAATAAACAGGTCCAGCTCGTCCTTGGCTAGGTTCAACTTCTTCTCGGACAGATTGATGCCCGGGAACAAAGATTCCATCTCGTCCACGAAGTAGTTGCGGGCCGCTTCGACACGCTTCCAGTACTTCTCACCGAGCGACGCCAGATCGCGGGCAGCGTAGACTTCCTCTTTCGCCTTCTTGAGGTGCTCCAGGTACGCGGCAATGTTCTGTCGAGCCTTATCCTTGAGTTCGTCCGAACACTTGATCTCTCGGCTGCTCAGCAGCGTATGCAGCTTCTCGATGCTATCTTTCGCCTGCTCGGCAGAATCTTCTGCCGCTTTCAAGGCGCTATCTCGGGCACTGGTGCGGTTTCGAAGTGTTGTCCAGCTCGACGTGTCCAACTTATCGACCGAAGCATCCACCACTTTCTTCACCTCTTCGGTGTAGTTCTTCAGCACCTGCACCGCTTTGTTATACTCTTTGATGGCGATGGTAGCGGCCACCTCCACTTGGCTTTCCAAATCGCTAATCGATTTCGGCACTTCCTCACCAGCGACCGACAGAGGCACCCGGTTGGCGGAAACTTTCGCTGCAGCGGGTGCGCTGGCCGTTGCCGCTACTTTGGCTGTTGTTGCAGGAGCAGGACTGACCACCTTTGCGGGAGACTCCTTGGTAGGAGCTTTTTTCGGTTGTTCGGCAACCTTCTCGGACAGGTTGATTGGTTCCGGTTTTGGCAGTGGCGGTGAAGGAACGGGAACGTGTACCGACTTGGATCTAGTGACTGGCGGCAGGTCCGGTTCTACGGTGAGCAAGAAGAAACGTTAGAAAACAGAAACTGACCGCCAGTTGAACAAAACATTTACTCTTTTCTGCTTTCTTCTCCTCTTCGCTGCCACCAAAGAAGCCGGTGATGGTCGAAGTGTATTCCCCGATGGTTTTACTAATGTCGTCCATCTTTTTCGACACCTCGTCTAGTGGATTCGTTTCCTGAAGTAGCATCTTAAGGACCGGTTCCAAAGCGGGAACGTTTGTAATTAGCATCTTCCGGAATTCATTATCGTACCTACAAAAACCAAATCACACGTAGCTCACTCAATCCGATGTGATAACGATTGCATTGTGGCTTATCTTATCGAAAGTAGCCAGGATTGTTGCACTATGGGTTCACTCACTTAGCGTAGGTGACGACGCCTCCTCCAATCAGAATCGGTGATAGCACCACCAAGACCTTGCCGAATCCTGCCTCTTGAAACGGTGGCAGGTTGGATCCTCGCGCGCCCCCACTGTACCATCGTGTGCTGGCCGAGAACAGTTGGGCGGACGGTCGCTAAAGTGAACGAACGTAGAAAAAGGGCAACACGCATGATTAGATCACTGTTCGTCACCAAAATAAACACTCTGCTCCAACGCTTGACGCAAGCCGTCGGCGATGCTTGGCGTTCGACGGTCCTAATTGCATGCCTTTGCTGGTTCCGCCCGGACGCACAGGCACCAGAAAGGACATCTCGGCAATTCAGTGTCCACGCACGCACCACACTCGTTGAGATGCAACGATAGCAAAGGAGCAGTATCACTGCTGCATTGCCGAGCGCTATGACATAACACAATCTTTTCGCATCACCCCAACGTTTGATCAAAACCTACTTTCGAATGGCTTACGAGCGCCTTCTGTAGCATCAAACGATACATTTTGCTGCAGCAATTCTGTCTTCTTGGACGTCGAGAAACGGTTTGCACGCTGCACCCTCAGCAGTTTTGTCCCTTCGTCGAGCGGCAGAAAATACACCAGCTCAGAACCACACAGCACCTGATCCGGACACCGCAAACCTAGCGAAGAACACCAAAGAAAAGGGGGATCCGTTTGACAGAAAGGCATTGCGCGAATGAGACGGAAGATTTTTTGCCACAAACACCGCGCACTGTCACTTTTGACAGCCGGCCGTACTCTGTGAGCGACTCCTTAGTTCAACGCATATTTTCAAAACTATGCTGTGTATTAGAAGAAAAAAGGACACCAGGAAACCGCCAACAGAATGTCCTCGAATTGCTGTGGTACGAAAAAGCAGAAACTAAACTACTACTATTGTTCCACCTGTGGCACAAGTCAAAACGGCCGTTTACAGCCATCGACGATCATGGCAATGTCCGATATGTGCTTTTACTGTTTCGAGGTACTGTACCGCGAGCTGCACGACCTGGAAGAACCGCGCACGCCAAGCTTCAGCAACGATCCCTATCCTCTTTTCGTGAGCTGGAAAATCGGAAAGGATAAGCGTTTACGTGGCTGTATCGGTACCTTCAGTGCAATGCGTTTACACTCAGGCAAGCCTCAAACTTTGTGTAGTTTCATGTTTATACTAAAAATTAAACTGCAATTTTCACCACCATACCGCCACGTCCAGGACTTCGAGAGTATGCAATAACAAGTGCCTTAAGAGATTTCCGCTTCTCGCCAATCACTCGTGATGAAATTCAAAGACTGACCGTCTCGGTGTCGATCCTGCAGGGCTTCGAGGAGGGCCGCGGGTATCTCGACTGGACGCTCGGCGTCCACGGTATCCGCATCGAATTCTATAATGAGCGAGGCTCCAAGCGTACAGCAACCTTCTTGCCTCAAATTGCTACCGAAGAAGGCTGGGACCAAACACAAACGATAGATTCACTGTTACGAAAAGGGGGCTACCGTGCACAGATAACGCCGGAAACTCGTCGTTCGATTAAGTTAACCCGCTACACATCCCAGGAGTGTCACATGTCATACAGTGAATATCACGAAATGCTAGAGAAGCAATCCCACTACGATAGCCAGCTGGTTAAGTTGCAATGCTAACGCTGCACAATTTTGCAGCTATCCGCACGATAGGGATGTAGAGACCGCTCAAAATAAACAAATCAGGTCGGCTCTATTGTATTGGACCGCCCCGTATTTTCAGTTTTTATTCAAAGCTTTACATGACATAATATTATGAAGTTGTCATCAAGTACTGCATCAAGTTATCCGTTTTGTAAATACAGTCTTGAACTTGAATGTCCTAGGCGCAAATTGGTTAATATGGAGGAAATAATCAAACCCTCTGATATCGAGAACATTCGTGTGGTGAGATTCGTTGTATTGTTAATTTATGGGACACTCAGCCACGCAACACACTCACCAATCTCAATCGTAAAATAGTTGCATAGCTTTTCAAATTCTCGGCTCGATATGCGTGTATGTAGATTTCGAAGTGCTAACGCACGCAACAACTGGTTTCGACTAACGTGACCCACATTTTGAGGGTCAAAATTTTTAACAGCGGGCGCAGTTCAAGTTTCTGCATCGCTTTGGAAACGATTGTTCAATCATCAAACTTCAGAAAGTTTTCGGAGACGTTTCGTCTGCCGGAAAGTGCCGGCACGGCACAAGTAAAGGTGCCTTCTCCAACAACGGTTGATAATCTACTTCAGCTATGGTGTCACAGAATCGCTTGTAATCCGTCGTCGGATTTAGTGCAGTTCGAAAGTATTGGCAAAGCAGTTTCGTCTCGGTAGAAGTTAATTTGATTCCACCCATGGATAGACCCCTACAGAACTGATCATCCGTAATACGATGGTGGTTCAAGGGGTCAAATCCCTGCATGAACTCAACTAAGCGTAAACGGCGGTGTACGGTTTGTGCTTTTACTTTGGCCAGCACAAGCGCAATGTCTTTCTCCCGGGGCTCTGGCACAGGTGGCTCGGGCTGTCTATTGATGTATTCCTTCAGCTTCTGGTAGATTAACGATTGTTCCGCATCATTCGTTCCCGTCACACCGATATCTTTCAAAAATTGTGCATAGCTAAAGCCTTGGGCATCACCGTACACCTGGCACAGGAGAAACGCTTCTGCGTCACTAATTGGTATCCTACTCATAGCGAAAGCTTCCGCAGCCTGACTGTACGTTGTGTGACCGTTTCGGTGGACATCGAAATCCTTGAATATGGTATCGATCAATATGTCTTCGTTCAAGATTTTTACTTTCAATTGAGTCAGAAGTTTCCGACAAGCCGCTAGCTCATCTAGAGAAGCCTGACACTTTCCCAGCGGCGGTAAGTTCCTCACAGATTCAGGAAGATCTCCGGTGATTGTAACGTCCATTGGAAAATCGGCAAATACTCGGTTGACTTCTTCGACAAATAAAGTCCATCTGATTTTGTTAGGATCCGTTGGAACGGCGTATCGGTCGCACAGCTGATGTATCTCTGGTTCGTGCAATGTTAATCGATACAATGGCGAGAGCCCAATCACATCCAGGCTGCGAATGAATTGACTTCGGCTAATCCATCCACAGCGCAACGGATCATGCTGTTGAAAGAATTCCTTTATGCGTATCCGTGAATTCCAAATATACCGTTGAATACGACGAAGCAGTTCTACCATGCACATATCCTTCCGTTTCGGTTCTAAGCACGGGTGGAAGGCTTGTCGCTTGCTAAACAGTTCTTGCATGGAAACCGAACCAACTTCGGGTCGATCAATTTTCGGCAGGTGTGTTTCAATTACGTTCGGTGGGACGGCGCTATCGTCCGTTTGGCGATCAAGTGCTCCGTAGCGTAGATCCAAGAAGCGAAACAATTGATCGATCTCGTCTATAAACGAATCGTAGTCGAAACGATGGCCATCGAGCGAAAAACGTTTCACGAATAGATCCTTGTCACGTTTGGCTAATGTAACGCCAAGGTAGTTCAGCACTCGGAAAGCGTATCGTAAAGTGCAGAATTGTCCACTGCGCGTTGCAATGGAATAGTCTTCGAAGTAAGGACGTAATATTTGCTCGCGGTAGCGGAGAGCCTTTGCAATCGAACACAGCATAAGTGACAACATTTTGTGCTCGTGTACCGAAAGGCGTTTCGATGTGTTCTGCTTGCGCTCGAAGTCTTCGCCGTCTTCACATTCCGAGAACAAAGTATCACAAAAACTGCTGTACGATGTTCGACCGGCAGCATCAGCGAAATACAACGCAATTTTACAGATTTCTTCCTTGCTTAACGCACCGTGTGTGTGGCACATGATAAAATTTGCAAACTGATGTGTGGGAATCGATCCCAACAGACAAGTGTCCGCCTGCCGCAGGAGATGCCGAAGAGTTGGAGCGACAGGCAACAGTAAAGGCCTTAATTTTTCACAAATCGTCCACACATCGATCACAAGATTTTTCTGGAGTAGAAGAGAAGAAATTTGATCAGATATTTTTTGTATTTATTTGGTTTAAAAAACTACTAACCTCCTTGTTGGGATGCGTTGAGCATGGCATATATTTGTCCATTTTCAGATTTTTGCGTTCAGATGGTTCGTACCGAACAAAACGGGAAATCTATTCTCCTGCGCAAAACTATCAGAAAAAATATGTTGGAAGAAAATATCTGAGAGTGGCAGTGACTTTTTAATGACGCTTGCTTTGATGATCGACGCTTGCAAAATGACTCGAATTCAACAAGCCATAGGAAACTGTGAGGTGTTTAAACGCACAAAGCAATTTGGCTTATGGCTTGTTTGGTAAGGGTTTGTTTTATTATTTGAAATACATTCGAGAAAAGTAGTTTCACATTAATTAGAATTCACCTTGCACGGGAAATGATGTTGTTTGCAGTACTGTAGCGTTAATACACACACGCATTGACGACAGTCGACTACTACGGTCTGCTGTCTATTGCGCTATAATAATGTTGCTGGATGCGTTTGGCCCTTCTGAAGCAGTCCTTCGCCTGTTGCTGAGCGTTAGCTCCAAAACGCTGTCTTCGGATATCCGCCCGCACATCCGTTCGGCTTATTAGTTTATGTTGTATAATATTCTTACATCTTACAGATTCTATGGTACTAAATATGGATTTTCCAAAATCATCATCATCAACAATATTTCATAAATTCCCTCAAATAAACCTTCACTTACTAGCCCTATTATTCCATTAGCCCTACTTGCACGGGGATACGCAAAGCATACTCAACCACACACAAGGTCAATGACGCCATTTCACCCCTTTGGGCTTTGTCTACTCACGTTCGTGTCAAACATTTATGTTGCTCGTTACTGTATTTGTTTTCATTTTACTCGCTAACTGACATTTTCTACTTAGCGCTCCAGAAGCCACTTATTAATTTGCTTTTCTGTTTCAGGGGAAACCCACGACCCGTCTTTTCACTTACAGTAGTAGCACATTTGCATTGTTCTCGTATAGTTTTGATTTTGTTTCGTTCGATAGAGAGTGACACGTGCCACTCTGCCGGCATTATGAACGTCCAAGGATTAAAACGTATATTTTTCTTGCCTCTCGAATTGATTCCTGCCATGTGATGTTACTTATCTGCCTAATCATTCACACGAACGCTCACGCACATACAACCGAAGTAACTCAGAGCTGGGCATTGACTTAGAAACCCAACAATAGGGATAGAATCCGACGGTGACGAACCATTAGGGAACGGTTAACATTTTTTTTTAGTTGGCGTCACATTAACTCTCATTAATAGAGTCACAAGAAATGTCCATTGAGTGGTGGTTTTTTTAATTTGGCTTGTCTTATATGTTTGCATTTTCGTTGATCTCTATTGGGACTATAACGTGCATTTCGATGTTGAGCACACATCACAGGACAAAGCAAAACTTTTGCTGTTAAAATGCATAGGCATAATTTTACGAAAGACAGGAAGGTTAGCGATTCACATGTGTTTGTTTGATGTTGGGCAGTTTGCTTTCGCAATGGCGAATATAAAACAACATTTGAAGATTGTCTATAACCTTAGCCCCAGATTGAAGTTACTAAATTGAAGGCGATGATTTGGCGATGGCGATGATTCCACACCATTCAAAGTGTTCTAAAACCAAAACTATGCCGAATATCGAATACTGCGGAGCTGCTAATTTGCCATATGCATCTGATGCACAAAGTTAGACACTCAGAAATATGCATACATACATTCACGCTACCAACTATGCATCTTTTGCGTTATAGAAGACTCGGACTCCTAGAAGAACAATGACGATCACAACATGTACGATAACACCTCACTACCGTCTGCCATTTATCCTGATGCACCCAACACTAGCTTTAAATTGCCTTTTGCACTACGCCCTACAACGATCTTCCTGTTTATATCTTTTGTCTTGTCTCCTCGGTGCGAGGTCTTTTTGTCTTGCCCGCGAATGAGGTTCATAGTATCGTTTGTCTCGATTTTTATGTATTCTTTTTTGTTGTTTTTTATAAACGTTTCACATTGTTCACTACTAACGACAAGTCTTTTGTTTGTTTGATAGTTACTGCTTGTTTCTATTGTTCTGATCTGGTTTATCGATTGATATTTATTTTTTCATATATGATCGCACATGGAGTCGGAAAAGTTTTAACAATATAATGTTATAATTATTGTATAGTCATAACTTATCTCCCGTTCTCTGCATATTCGATTGTTTCCTGATTCATTTTCTCCTAGACATCTCTTAAATTGAAACTGCTGTAGTAAGCAGCATCGCTTGACAGACAAAGTACATTTTTCCATTATCATGATTGTGTCGGAGGAAAGAGATATAGTATAAGCCGATTTATTTGTGTCTTCATACATGGACTGTATTTGAACCACATGGACGATATTTATAACCGATTACGATTGAATACTAAAATCTGAATACGGTTTACAAAATGTTGTTTAAACTATGAAAGATGTATGGAGACATTCCACTGCAACCTGATGTATATAGTTGAATTGAAATTCGATTCATGGCAAATATTGAAAAGAGATTGGTTTGGTTATTTGTAAATTGTTTCTATACGTTGTATAATTAGTAATTGCGAAACCAAAACTAATGACAGAATCGATGTTAATGTTGTTATTGTAGTGCCAACACATTATAGCACACCACCGTGCCACCAGGCCACCGTGTTGTGGTCATGAATTTCAAGATTGATGTTAAGCGCGAACTGATGAAGTGTATGAAACGAAGCAAAACCTACAACGCTCGTAAAAGGGTAGTTAGCTTAGGGCTCTGTCAGTTGTTAGTTAGGAATAAAGTGTATTAGTAGTGAAAAATTTCTAAACTAGATATCAATGAATTCTGAAAAGTAGGAAGAATGCTTTCTTCATTCAAATAATCATCGTTTCAATTCACTAAGAACCGCGTCGATATGCACAGCCCATTCTTACTGCAGCTCTTATCAGGATTAAAAACATGTTTGCAATGAAATGGTACCTTTTTCTGTAGTGCCAAAATGAAAGGAGATACTTTAAAAACACTTGAATGCAGATAGCACAAGACGTGATACGAAGCAATTTTAAGGGCAAAATACGATACTATTTACTGTAAGTGAGTTTAACGTATATATAAAACTTAAGCCGTAAACTAACGCTACATCAACCATGATAAAATTATAATATTTTGTATAAAATTACATAAGTATCTAACTATATACAGATTAGTATGCATGTATGTATTTAGGAGAATGCAATTAATAGTATGTGGCAAGTATCACAATGCTTAACCTTCAAATGAATATAATATTAATATTTCAACGTCGTTTCCGTAAATCTTCATGTTTTGTAGGTGATAGCAAATAAGTTAAAGTATTAGTTGTGGAACAATGTTTATCTTTTCCTCGAAGTCGAACTAGGTCGCCCTCCTGTTTGTGCTTCATTGGCATACCCTCCGGGCTCAGAGCACGGAGTTTAGTATATGTTTTCGTTTGATTCATCAGCACATCATATTGTGACGACAGAGAAGCTCCCAATTCGCTTATAGTTAGAACGTTAGAGCCACATAGAGTAGCATACAGTTGAACAGTGTAAAGCCATGCGAAAAAGTGCCAACAAAATGAGTCATTATTTATTGAATTGCACAAACGAACTTCAAATTCAAGTACATACGAACTATGACTTATTCGATGGAAAAGAAAAACTATCTTGGACTGTTGAATTCGTTGACATATTCCACAAACAACTGGAACTAAGTTTTTGGCTCGCTGCTGAGCACAAAGTCCATTTTCTTCCAAAAGCCGTTGCAAACAGCGCCAAACTGAGCGGAAATTCAACTAAGGAACACGAGACTGGCTGTACATTATTCCGCATGGTCCAATGACCCAACACGATCGTGCCTGTGCGGGCTTGCGAGCGATCTTTGCACATCCTACACAGAGTCGATGGTTCTGACTCTACGAACATTTCTGAAAGTGGCCAGCGCCAGTCCCAGGCGAGCTTGGTGATTCGTCTGAGCTACCGGTACCACCTTTCGTCGTTCGCTCGTCGAAATGCACCACCTGATTGCGCTCCCTTCGCTCGTCCGTCCACCGCTCGTCACTATCCGCTGCCTCCGGATCGAACACGAGCGATCGCGGTGAGGTAGGTTCGCGGAACTTACCACCTTTCATGTTGCTCTTGCTGTTTTTTTCACTCACAGCAGCCTCATACTCACTGCCGCCCATTATTCGACCTTCGCCGGTATTGTTCATGTCTAGCAGCAGCTTCGTGACCTTCTTGCACTTCGTCATGTGCTTCTCCGCCCGGGCCTTCTCTGTGTATGTCTTGAAGCACTTGTGACATTTGAACTTTTTCTCCACGATCTTTTTCTCCTTCATCGGTTTCAGGTTTTTCATGTGCTCGAACAGGTGCTTCTTCAGTTCCTTCTTCAGTTGGAAGGGTTTCTTGCAGAACAGACAGATGGTATACCGGATGGTGACATCTAGGGGTGGGTCCGCGCTCTCGGCAGGCTCGTTCAAGTCGCAGCCTTCCAGTTCGTCCAGGGACTCCGAATCGGAGTCGCTCAGATCACCCAACGTTTGCAGTTGCCGTTCGATATCTTCCGTGCTGCCCTCGTGGTGCAGGCCACCACCGACAGCACCGCCAGCGCACGGTGTCAAGTGGCTACCGCTGCCTCCTCCAGCGCCGCCGCCTGATGCTCCGCCGGAAGAGCTGAGGTTTCGTGAGGCCGAATTTTCACTCATCGTGTAGCCGTAAAACTTGGTGATTGCGCGGACGTTTTGTGTTCCACTCACAAGTGTCCTATGAAGCAAGAAAAGGGGAAAGAAAATCCATCAAAGTTCGATTCGAAACACATTATCATAGGCCGCCAACGTGCGCTGCTTTATCGTAGACACGATCAATCCGTCCCTTATCACTTTCCGGTACAGATGCACTTGAGAACGATGAACTCAAAAAAGAAGAAGTCAAGCACCCGTTGTTGCCACACAAGGGAGCTAGAAAGTGTGTATCTCCTTTATCGATGGGCAGCATATGAGACACGGTGAGGCCACCACAACGGTCAGAAGATAACCGATAGGACACTTTCGATACGAGGGACGACAAAAAAAGGCAAACATTTCCGTGAAGGTGTCAAAATATAAACATAGAATAGATGCTGCGACATTCCCCAAAAGGTGTCGCATCACGTACGAAACCGCCACACATACGCACACACGCACGCACTGGTTAGTCGTGAGTCACGGAGCCAATATGCTCGGGAGCCCGTGGACACAAGTGGCGAGGGACGAAGAGGCAACCATCGGACTCTGCACACACGCAAACGCCGGACACGCAGGAGTGTCAACACAGACGACCATTAGCATACGGTTGCTTCGATGGGCGGCCGGAAAGGAGAAAAAGTTTGCCGCTGCCCAAGGACAGCGCCCATCTACATGCTGCTTCTGGGGGTTTGTGTCCCTCACCAAAACATTGGACTGCGCGCAACTGGTCGCACGCCAAATCTGTCCAATGCGTGATACGATGGTCAACCACTGATGTATGAGTTGAGTAAAAATGGATAATTCTCCTCTAAAATGCTATCAAATAGGATACTTACGACGCTTAGAGCTACGGACGCTGCGAACTATGTGCGGAAGTGCTCCGTTTGTCTGCCGGCGGATGGTGGCCGGTAGTTCTAGAAACGAGGCCGTAAGCAAAACTCGAAACAGCTTGGATCGTTTGCGTTTCGTTTAATCTCTCATGGTGTCCGAAATAGTGCACGGCAGACCTTTGAAGAGCTATTGCACCCGTGCGAAGACAACGGAAAGGCCCCCTGCCGGAGCAGCAGCCATACTCTTACACTTTTTCTTCGAAGTTTATTGTCCCGTTTCGCACTCGGCCGAGGGTTGTTCGGTGGCCACTTTCGGGTGCTAACACCTACAAAGTAGGATCCACTGCTGGCAACAGGCCACGGTACACAATCGACAGCACAATCCTTCGCCACAAAAGTAAACTAAACTCACGTCCGAGGATTTGTACGTTTGCGAACGCTGCACAGAGAAAAGGACACACAACAAACGATGCACGAAGCGCATATAACAAGAAATACTATCAACAGCAAATTATCCAGAATATTCAGCCGATTAAATCGTGTCTCGATTTCTGAAGTTGACTTTTTGACTTGTCGAAGAGTTCACGCATACACTGACACTACGCTGCACAATATTTCAGCAAAACTTTTCGCTGTCACTTTTTAATCTGAAATATTTCAAACTGCTCAAACTCATTTCATTTTATTTTTCAAAATAGCCGTGGCTAATTGAAAACGGATTGAATAATTATAAGGCAGTTGGATTAGCTACAAATCCTATTATCTACTTAATCCTTGGCAAACGGCTTAGTAAATTTTTAGGAATAAAATTGCAACAATCGCTTAGAAGACTATCATTTAGACACTAAAGTTTAACTTGTTTCTTCACATTTTAAGCTTATAGAAGTGTAAATTAGGTTAGTAATGTTGTGACTGAAGCAACCTTTTTTTATAAAAAATATCTGGGAACCAACAAATACAGCTGACAGTACATGAACTTGAGAGAAAAACTTTAAGTTGGACATTATAGTACGCGTACTTTCCAATAATTATAAACAAACATTTAAAGTTTAAATAGTATTAATTGGAGGGTAAAGGCTGGTAGAATAATGTGCCCTGAGGCCCCTCAGTATACATGGCGGAACATAGCTGCGGTAGAGTTCAACTATTGCTGCTTGCTTTAGGATTCGCATCGAAAACTATATAACAATATTATTGAGCGATCCATAGCAAATGCTAAAAATGTTGTTATATTTTGCATAATAATTATCTGTTTTGCCATTTCCGGAAGCGAATAAATGCATAATCATATTCTATCGGATAGCAGCTCACCAATGCCCCATGTGCCAACATGTGCCTTGCTTTGACGTCATCGTTCTGAAAGCTCTGCTTCGCCCTTTGTGTACATATTTGTCAGTGCATCAGAAATTCTAGCCAACGGCAGTGTAGGTGGTGGTTCTTTCGAAGGCTGCAGCGCGGGCGGCATGTGTCCCTCTACGTTACGCTTATTATATGCAATTACGCTCGGCGTTGGTATAGTACCACACATTGAGCGTGGGCAGAAGAGTGACGAGTTTAAAGCCGGGCGGATGTAGCTCCGTACCGCTTGAAGGCCCGAAAACGCCCGAATGCATTCGGTGACGTCTGATAACGCCTGTTACATTGCCATGTTGGCTGGGAAGCCATTTAATATTTTATTCATGTTTTCTATCAATCTTACTCACACTTCGGCCTTGAACTGTATGTTGGTCTGTTGAGAACATTGACTGTCCAGATGAAGTGATGGCGTAGGAGAACACGGGACCATGAACACGTGGTGCACGCGTGGTTCCACCTCTTAATCGAACTTAAATTTTCAATAAACGGTTCAAAAACAAGAGCATAGTTTAGCTTTATTCCCAACATCGCAACTAAGCGGTTAATTATTCACGTGGATTATGTTTCAACTCCAGCTAAACGCTTAATATATCAAGCCGAGGAAAACACGTTACATAATCCGATTGCATAGAGGGAAATTTAGACGCCGACGTTGCCCTTTTTTTCGTTATTCATGAATGTCTGTGGTGGCCACTCCAGGACTATTGGACGGAGCTTTTAGGTGTTTTTTCTGGCCGATTTCATTTCGACGCTTACTTTTGGCGCATGTTTATGTGGTCACAAGATAGATAGAGAGACAGAAAGAGAGAAGAGAAGCTGAACGTGCGTCATGTGATAGTGATGGTAGTATGTGGAGTGGTGTGCGTTGAGCGGTGTTGCTACGATGGGGTGTTGGATGGACTATTCATTCATACAAATCGGTCATCGGGAACAGCCAAACGTTGGGGCTCACGGCAGCACGAAGCTCCTTAAGCTGGTTTAAAAAAGCTCCACCAGTTATTTTGACTTCGATTTATGACACCGAAGAGACACACACTCACACGCGGCCAACCGAATGTACTAGAGAGAGAGTGTATGTGTGTGTGTCCCGCTACTCACGAGTAGATCACCGACCGCCGACGGAAGCTCCGCAAAGCGAGCGAGAGCGAAAGGATCCCAACGACGAGTTTCCTTCTGTGTGGGGCCCCAACAACTTCTGAGCACGGAGTGAAAAGTGGTTGACCTGAGTACCATTCCGGATGGTGACTGGATCGGTTCGTTTCGTTCGTCAGTTCGTCGCTGCGCTAGACTGAGGCTGCTGCTGTGGGGCTGCTGCTGAGGGCACATGTGCGGGCTACGCTTCAGAACAAGAAATTCTCCGTCTCAGAAGACATCCTTGCGGTGGGGCGATAGCTGTTCGTGAGCAGTGCAGCCGACGGGCAGCCACCGCAATCGAGCAACGGGCTCGATTGTTCCAGATTCGGAAAAGTTCTACGAAAAACCCCACGACACGACAAGCAACACAGCGAAGCACGGCGCACACCCAGCGCTGTGCCGTACCGTGGCCGCGCTCGAGCAGGTTCCAAAGCAATAAAATCTCACGCCGCAGCACGCAGCACAACAAACAATTGCCAGCAATTGCCGAGTGTATTCAGACCGTGCAATAGGTCTCCGATTGTTTCCCACGAGGCCGGAAATTGTTCTGGGGCTGAAAACGCGTTTAGCTGGTCCTCGGTTAGCACAAACCAGCGCTTCTATCCTTTAGTCCTTTTCGGAGATGCTACCCTTGATTTGACAAGTATTTGGTCGAGATAAAACGTATCCACGATCGGGTTCTTCGACCGAAAAAGTTTCTGGCGATTCTGAGCCCGCGGTCGGTGAAGTGCGCGCGGTGTGGTGCTCTGTGTTTAGTGCCTTCGAGCTGGCCGTGGTTGTTGTTGCGATGGAGTAGAGCGCGAAAGAAAAAGAAAGTTGTGAACCAAAGTTGTGCCCAGTGCTGCAGGTGTCACTCTGCTGCGTCCTGTCCCGTCACCTGCCAGAGTCCACGGATTGTGTGTTTTTTTGTGTATGTTGTTGCGCGGATAGAGTGAGCGAGAGAGAGAAAGAAAAAAGAAAGCAAGTCGTGCTAAGGCTCATCCTTTTCGCAGCAGCTACACAGTGGCCGTCTCGATCGTCTCACCTTTTGACCCCTGCTCGCCGCCAGGCAGGTAAGACTTACGCAAAAGGCCCCATTTTCCGCTTGGCGTGGCGTGAGTGGTGTGCGTGTGCTGGGGACGTTCTGTTGTTACATAATGCTTACTTTGAATTCGGTTGCCGTTCTCCGCTCAATTTGGCTTTCCTGAGTTCCCGACGTGCAGGACCTTCGGCCGTCGATTCTCACGCCGTCGTCACCAGATTTTTCGCTCGAAATTGTGCAAACGACACCTCGAGATCTCAGACCTATAGTACTACTCCACATTCGGGTTCCGGGCTTCCCAGGATGTCACATCCTTGCCACCGTTCAGGATTAACACCTTGGGTCGCCGCCACTTTCACCGCCGAATCGTAAAAGGAATGTTATTTTTGGATCTACTACTTGTCCCGAAGAGAATGGTGGAATGGCGGCTGTAACCAACCGTATCGCCCAGGTGTACCCAATTGTTTTAGTAAAGTACGAGTAGCGTTTCGTTTCAATTGAGGGGTTCAATCTCTCAGTAGTTAATATTTAGTTATAGGTAGTTAATTAATACGCAATCGCATCATTTCGATGCTCGTAGACACGTGTCCAGAAATTGCCGAAGGCCAAATAGTACGCAGACTTTAACAAAGCTCATCTTTCGTTGCGAATTTCGTTTAAGGACGAGCCACTATTAACGGACGGATGTGTATTTAATTGTTTCATCAAATCGTTGCTGGCTTTGCACTCATCCGAATAAGCAGTCCCGGGCTTTTTGGGGCTGATAAATTCCGTCAATGCCAAATCGCGCCGTTATTGTTTCAATTAGAGCTCCTACCAGGAAAACTTGGGAAAGGCTATTTGTCCTAGCTTCTGATAGGGCGCATATAGACAAACGTGACGAAATGTAGGCTGTACCGCTCGCCTCGCGCACGGAGACGTTTATGTGTTTGCTTTATCGATTGCACCAGCTCTACCAACTGGCAGCGGCGGTTCGGTTCACACTCTCGAACACGCTGGAGTTGACGCCGTGAGAATGGTAGACCGAACGACTAAATTCTGTCACTAGTGGTCGCACACACACACAAACCGATTTAGGATTGCTTTTTGCTGCGTTCTGATCGGACGCACTTACACATACACGCTCTTTCTCTCCTCAGTTCTTGTTCTCTCTTCAGGGGAACCGTTCAGACCCCACATGATGTGTGTGTATAGAGCCTCGAAAGCTCGACTCTCACTGACCGCCCCCAAAGGACGCCGATGGAGCTCACACATTAAAATGGAAGGCAATGGAAGCCAGGTTCTGGGTGACGCTTCGCACGCTCAGGTGGCCCGCTTCCTTCGCTGGCCGCCTTACGGTTCTGAGCGTCTGCCAAACGACTGCCTTACATTCATGGTCGTTGCCGCAAGAGATTGCGTTGTACACGCACACAACGCGGAATTAACTTTATCAGCGCTTTTCTGGCCGCCACAGCGACGTCGGTGGGTCCTTCTGTTTCGCTCCGCCTTATGCTCGTGCTGGCTATTCATTCATTCGCAGCACGCTGCTGGTGGTGCTAGTGGCGTAAAACGGCGCAAAACTATGATGTTATTGTTCGCAGGCTTCGAGGCTAATCAAATATAATAATCCGTTGACCAGGTTTTCGGGAGAGCAAACGGGGCCGGGTAAAGGCTGCGAAATAGCGCTTCCTTTAACGGTGAGAACCCCCTCCGATGATGGATTTATTTTGAGGTACTGTAAATCGGTTATTTTTATTCTACCGGATAAAGTGATTAAGGATTATATAGTTAATCGCGTCGCGCTAACCGTAGCAATCGTGCGAAGGACATTGGCTCGCGACTCGAACTTGCGATGGAGGCGCCTGGTGATTTGAAGAAACCATGTGGTAAAGACCCTCTGCTATGCGAGGCATAGATCATCAATGGATTTGTTAGCCGATTGCTATTTAAAAGTTCGTTCGGTAGTTCGTGCCGTATTGTTTCAAATTCGGATGTACAAGAATTCCCTCGAGAATGCTGTTTACCGTAAAAAGAAGGGCTGAAATATTAACTACCGTCGATTACTGTGTCGGTATGATAATCTGCTCTGGTCAATAGGGTGTCAATCACTCTCTGTCCCTGTAGCGTAGTGGTGCCCCTGTGTGCAGCTCGCGTTTAAAAATACTATTGTCTGTATACTACGTATTAGATTATATCAACCGTTTACGACGACGACCCTGAAATAGGCCGGAGAATCGCATTTGGAGATTTGCTGCACGCAACCTGCCCCCAGTGCTTGGATTGCACTTACCAACATCCCGGTCTATTCCGGTGCACTCAACTCAATTAGTCTAATATACGATGGCCATCCAGTGCGATGTAAGCAACAAATGATGTTAGGGTCCCCTGGTGGCCCTGGTGCCTCTTTGGTTAACAATGAAAAATTGTTTGTTTTCTCCGGTCGATTTTGTACTGTACTTAGCATCTTTGCCCGTTGATGGCACACACGTCGTGTCGCCTGACACCGTACACCGTTCCCAAGGCGGATTCATTAAAATTGGATAACGTTCAATTGTGGCCGGTAAATTAATACCGGCACGGTTGCCTTGTTTGCGTTAACCCTTTTTGTCATTTCCACCTCGTCGTCAGCTCAATTCTATAAGGATGCTAGGCCAGCATTGTGTGGCTGATGGTACACTGCTGGCGCTGATCACCAAATTGCTGCCATTTACAGCCCGCACGAACAGAGGCCTCTTTTATTCACGCACTGCGCGTATGCGGCTCTACGCCTCATTTTGTCTGCCTAGCACTAATAGACAGGTTACAGAATGATGAAGCTTTTGTTATTGGTCTCATTAGCAGATACCGGAACGAGATTTTCTCATTTGAATTTCAAATAGTATCTGCCGGGTCAATGCAACGATCCTGTGGGTCGACTTTTCGGTTTCCTGTTTTTTGGCCACTTTTCGCTGTGTTAATCTATAACACGTACTTCTATAATTTGTTTTTGCCCATTTAATAGGCAAAATATAAATCACTGCACATCACACATTTGTTTTATACGTTTTTCAAACCTTATTTTTAACCCTTTTTGGGGATAGTTCTATTTTTCATCCTTTAAATATAGATCAAAATCATAAGAACAGCCGTGATGAGAGTAAAAGAATGTGGTTGAATTTGTAGAAGAACTGAAGTTCTCAGAGGCGCTTCAAGAGCTGGCATCGCTGGCACTGACCCCTGATACATTTAGCTTGCATTTGGCACACTTTCAAACGAATAATTTGATTGCTCACACTTGACCATCGTACTCGAGCAAAGGAGTGAAATTGGCAGCCCTTCAGAAAAACCTGTCCGATTCAATTACAAAGCAGTGGATGATATGTTGATAGTTGGAACTCTGGAACATCAAGCGCAGATTTGTACACATTGAGTAATTTGAACTTTGTAATTGCTCTTAACTCTATTGAAGTATTCCAAATTTACGTTGCAACGGTTAACCGGACTTGGTTTTTCTATTATCAACATTTCCAGAAAGTGACTCTGAATAATAATAATGAATGTAAACCATTTTGAGTACGGTTTGCGTGATGCAATCACCAGGGTGCCTAAAATGTGCGAAGTATTTTAAATGCATAAATCGTTCCACACTTTGTGTCGGCCAAACAGACTGAGAAGATGGGCGCAATCTTACGGATACGGGCCATAAATCATGGCATGCCCACAAAATTGCGGTCGTCATCAAACGGGTTGGTGTTTAACCGCAAAATCAAACCACGAACCACCATCCACAATTCGCGTTGGAAAAGAAAAAGAAACCAAAACTATACGTACGGCACGCGCAACTTCTTAAGGTAACGCAAGTATTCGTTCTAGGGGCCGTTTTTTGGATGCCCTGCCCTCGAATGGTGACGCGCGCGTGTGACCAGTGTGTTGGTAGAAAATCAATAACATCCTGGTTGTGGACGAAAAAATGTACTTCGATAGCAGTCCTTTGGTGCAGTTCCATGTAACGAAGAGCGAATGTAGTTACTAGCAAGGAACGCAGTTGTTGGTGACCAAAGGTGGTCCCCGGAAACTTCCCCAATCATTTGGCAGGGGGTTTTCGCTGAATCAAGAGATTTTTGGAACAATTTACGAATTGGAATTGACTTACGTAAGCCACCTTACGCATCTTCACGCAGAAATGGTTTTACGATTTTATTGTGTCTATCCCTGACCTGTTCAAAAGTGCGTACGACAGACTTTTCTTGGCCGCACCATTACTGACCTGGGTTATTGACGCTCCCGGTCGAAACGGCGTCATACTGCGTGACCGTTGTAAGGATTCGGACTAAAAGCGCTCGGTTTACTGTATGGTACGAGTGATCAACCTCCGAATTTCTATTTTTAGTTATAATTGACTTCCGAAATGAGGCTTATCAGCGTTGGTGGTAATGCTAATACTACCAGTGTCTGGCATAATGCATAGAACAGTGTTTAATTAGCGAAAGGTTAGAGTAATAAATGTGGCTTCTCGCGTTCTTTGGCTATATATTCCAAAATTATATTCATTTGTTTCTGGTCTCTATAGCTAAGAAAGTATCTCTCATATATCTGTGGCGTGAAAAAGTGAGGCAAGTGAGTGAAGCGTCATTTGGAAGATGAAACGCCTCTGCACAAACTTCTTACTGTCTGCAATATCGCCGACCCTCGGAACGCCGTAGAGCGCCAGAAGGAAGCCAGAAATCCTGAATATTTGACGAATATCGATTGCTGCAAACGAACGCGATTTTGTTGCGCGTTTTATAGCGCCGTTGTTACACAGTGAACAGCGATTCGTTCGTTCAGCCGTCGGTAAACCGTCTCTTTGGGGCGTAAAATCGCTTTTTTCCAATTACTTACGATGAATGATTCATAAATTGATCGCCCAATGATTTCGTTCTGCTCAACAGTCCGGCTGGTATTTTGTAAGGTCGACCGCTTTTTGATAACAAATCATATTGGACTTTTTTTGTGGGTGTAGGTTAAAAACTAGGTAAAAATTTTCAGTTTTAAGAGGAAACATAGCTAACCCATGTGGAAATTATGGCCCGAATGGAGGCCTTCATCTGAAATAAGCGTCGAGGAGAAGAGCTTTTACGCGTGTCGGTTCCGTGTGCTATACTCAAATAATCCACCTACGACAAAACGCTCCACCTCCATAACTTACCACCGTAGACTTCATGAACAGCATTAATTTTTATTGTTACTTGATACGCTTCATTAAGTAAAAGAAATCAATTTATGTGTGTTTACAGAACCGCTCGGCTTATTCTTGTCAACGCCCACCAGCCGAGACAGCAAGGACCTCAGAAGTAATAAAAACGAACCCAGAATCCAGTCACCAACAAGACACACCGGAATCAATAAAGCCCCGTCATCTCGGAAACGACGGACCTTGGACGGAGCCGTTACGCCCAAGACGTGCATCATCTGTTTCTGTCCGTACGGCTTCACCAGCTTCCGGTCTCTACTAGGTGTGATAGCCCCGACGAGCTCGAGACCCGGAAAAGTTGCGCACGTGTGCGATTAAGCTTGATAAACGGATACAGATTCGACCGGTGGACACCAGCAGCAGCCACATTTCCTTCGCCAACATCCGACCGCCATACGAGGGTCTTCAAGATGATTAATATCGCCGGCGTTGTCAGTATCGTTCTGTTCTATATTTTGATTCTTGCCGTCGGCATCTGGGCGGGCCGGAAAAAAGAAAGCGGAAATGATTCGGAAGAGGAAGTGATGCTCGCCGGCCGCTCTATTGGCCTGTTCGTCGGCATATTCACCATGACCGGTAAGTGACCGGGCGATAAAAAAACGTTGAAAGCTGTCACATCAGGTGTAGGTCCGAGCCAATGAAGCCTCGTTTTTGCCTGTTGGCCATTACGCTAGTGAAGCTGTTTGACGCTCGCGAAATCACACACGATAAATCACTTTCTTCAAGGTGACTAATGGTTCAAGGTTTCAGTATTGCATAATTGTCGGTGCGCGAAGGGTTTGGCAAGATGCAAAATACCATTAAAAGGTTCGGTAAACAGTAGAGTGAAATGTTAAGAAGATGGACAGGATCAGAATTAGAACATGACCTAACATGATGTCGGTCTTAGCCAGCTTAACTGTGCATAATGCACAGTTAAGTACAGGCGTACTGTGCATAATGCACAGTTAAGGAGTCGCTGCAACTTCCTTTTCTTGGCATTTGGTGACGTAGCTGTTTACATTATCCCTGCAAACGTTCCGTTAATTACTTTTCAAACTTATCACTTTGTCCTGGGGGTGATTGGAAAGGTTAAGAAAAAGAATGCCTCGTACCTTTTGAAACATGGCAGCCACAAGCCTAAATGTCAAGATTAGGCTTTGTGAATGGGATTTTTGCCCTGCCCTGTGCCACTTGAGTAACTTCAACTCCATAAAAAACTTTACATTTTGCAGTGGCATTTGACTTTCAACACGTTCCCAATTCAATTCTCTCAACAGCCCTCGAGAGCATCGATGTGCGCCCTTGGCTGAGCCTCAAATAGTGCCACCTTTTTGACCTTCTCCTATGGGATTTTATGACAATTTGATGTGATTTTAAACATTATTTATACTAAGTCATATTAAATATTAGAAAATTGCTTCATACTTCGGCCAAAGCCTCGGGTTAACCTGCTATTTATTTGATGGATCGGTAACAAGTTTCAACTAAAAGCCAGAAAAATATAGGATCGATAGCTACTTTTATAGTGTACAGTATAATTGAAGAAGATTGTGCTTGTGTTGCTATCAATGAAATCGTGCCGTGCCTAAAATGTATAATTTAAAGAAGTAGTTCACTCTACCACTTGATAATGCATTTTGGAACCTATTTGCTCTGGAACCTAACCTATTTGCTTCTTCCTGGCGAGGGCTTATCCAGGGCTCAGGGCTTTCCAATCAGGCAAACAAGCTACGCGATTTTCCAAAATTACATTTCGTCAACTGTTGGCAGCCCCCGAATGGGCGGTTGTTAGTGGGCCGCAGTGGTGATGGCTTTGTTTATTGTTTCTATCTTTCTTCCTGCACCCGACAGCCACATGGGTCGGCGGAGGCTATATCAACGGAACGGCCGAAGCGATTTACACGTCCGGACTGGTCTGGTGTCAGGCACCGTTTGGTTACGCCCTGAGTCTCGTGTTCGGTAGGTAGTGGTCGCAATGGAGCACGGCCGTTGGCGTGTTCACGTGCTGAATTTCCATTTCCAGGTGGCATCTTTTTCGCCAATCCGATGCGCAAACAGGGCTACATCACCATGCTGGACCCGCTGCAGGACAGTTTCGGCGAGCGGATGGGAGGCCTGCTGTTTCTGCCGGCGCTGTGCGGCGAGGTGTTCTGGGCCGCCGGTATCCTGGCCGCACTTGGCGCGACCCTGTCGGTGATCATCGACATGGAGCAGGAGACTTCCGTCATCCTGTCGGCGTGCATCGCCGTGTTCTACACGCTGTTCGGCGGCCTGTACTCCGTGGCGTACACGGACGTGATACAGCTGTTCTGTATCTTCATCGGGCTGTGGATGTGCATCCCGTTCGCGTGGACCAATGACCACGTGAAGAGCCTATCCTCGATGGACGTCGACTGGATCGGCGAGATCGGCGAGGGCTACCACTGGTTCTACGCGGACTACGGGCTGCTCCTTGTCTTCGGGGGCATTCCCTGGCAGGTACGTCGACGAGAGACCGCCCATTACCACCCACCGGCGCTAATGACCGCTCTTGCAGGTGTACTTCCAACGAGTGCTTTCCAGCAAGACGGCCGGCCGTGCGCAAATCCTCTCCTACGTCGCCGCGTTCGGCTGCATCCTGATGGCCATTCCACCGGTCCTGATCGGAGCCATCGCCAAGGCAACGCGTAAGTGCTCGCTCCTCGACTCCGCGCGAAGTGGACTGACATTCCCAATCGCCCCCTCGTTCACAGCGTGGAACGAAACCGACTACAAAGGCCCGTGGCCACTGACGGCACAGGAAACGAGCATGATCCTGCCGATGGTGCTGCAGTACCTGACGCCGGACTTTGTCTCCTTTTTCGGGCTGGGTGCCGTCTCGGCTGCCGTCATGTCGTCGGCCGACTCGTCCGTGCTGTCCGCGTCCTCGATGTTCGCCCGCAACGTGTACCGGTTGATCTTCCGGCAGCGCGCTTCCGAGATGGAAATCATCTGGGTCATGCGTGTCTCGATTCTGGTCGTCGGCATCCTCTCGACGATTATGGCACTCACCATCCCATCCATCTACGGGTTATGGTAAGTCGCATGTGGCTGACCTCCGCCGAGTATTCCGTTTCGCGATGCGTCATTTGATGCCGGCGTTAGAGTTGGTAATCGCAATCTACTCCGTAGAGTAGTAGTGGCCCACTCGACTCCCGGCGTCCTGCGGCTAGTATCACCAAATGGCTAAAGGGGAGACATAAGTTTCAAGTTACGGGTATTTTCTTGGATGAAAGAGTCGGTGCCGAGCCGACCTAACCTCGTTTGTGCCATAAAGAACCGATGTGGAGGCAGCTGCACGTTTGTTAAATACTAATGGTAGATGGATCGATTTTCCTGGGAGTACCTCTTTCGGGATGGTTCGCGCCACAGTGGACCACCGTTTACTGCAAGCATCATAACGGGGCCATGGACTGTATTTATCAAAATATTCTTCGTTTCGTTCTCCACAGGTCGATGTGCTCCGATTTGGTCTACTGTATTCTGTTCCCGCAGGTAAGTGGGTGGAAAGTAGCATCAGGCTGAAGGTTTCGCGGAGATTGTCAATAATTGCGGTTGGCCTTTTTTCGGGTTTCGGTTTACTTACACGATATATAGCTGAGGTAGTGAGGGAAACTGTTAGATATTCTGTGTCGATACAAGTGGACAAGGATCTTTTTCTCTTCCTCCGAGTGGTGACTTCCTGTGCCTCTAACGTCCGGTATGGTTGTTCAGCACGATCACTTTTCATATCTTTGTTGTTTGCTTTACTTTACTTTATTTTACTTTATTGTAATAGTTTTTCATAAATAAAAAGTTTTAATGTGTAAAGTATTCCACAACAAACATTTGATTATGTTACTAGTATTAGTTACTATTCGTATTCTTATGGCGCGTATTTAAAATGTGGGCAGGCGATAGCCGAAGACACACCAGCTATTATGTGACATACAGGGTGAACCAAAAAAACTGCAACAAACTTCAGACTGCTGTCATTTCTAAACCTCTCGTCCGACAGCTGTCAGATTTATACCAGTGACAGTTCATTATATTGTTTATAAGCGTGCAAAAGCATTTTGGTGGCAATTTTACAGAAAAAAAGTTATTCGTGATGGAACTCAACCGTAACAGTATGATTTCATTATATTTGGCTGGAAAACCACAAGTGGCTATCTTTAGAGCCCTCCAGCATTTAAATGTTAATAAATCTTTTGTATCTCGTACCATCGCTCGTTACAGTGATACTGGTAGCGTAGCCTGACGTCAAGGAAGTGGACGAAAAAAAACAGCAACATCACCAGAAATGGTTCGAAAAGTGAAGAAGCGACTTCATCGAAATTCGTGTCGCAGTGGCCGAAAAATGGCTCGTGCGCTGAACATATCGCAGTATGCCATTCGGCAAATATTGCAAAATGAGCTTGAACTAAAGCCATTGAAGTTCCAAAAAGTGCAAGATCTTACCGATGCACAAAAAAAAGTTACACTCGAAAGAGCCAAAGACTTGCTTCGCTTGGCCGCAAGTGGTGAACTGGCAAATTTGGTTTTCTCAGATGAGAAACCATTCGTTATCCAGCAGTTTGTAAACAAATAAAATGATCGTGTTTACTTGCCAGAGAGGTCATCTGAAAATTTACACCTTCGGTTGGCCACCAGAACTCAAGCGCCGGCCATGGTGGGGGTGTGGGCCGCCATAACAGTCCATGGTCGCTATCCGCTCGTATTATTCGACCGTGGCGTCAAAATAAATGCCGAATATTATCGCAAAATATTCTGAAGAGTGTATTGGAGCCTAGGACACGCAAACATTTCGGTCGCAGACCTTGGACATTCCAACAGGACTCAGCCCCATCGCACTCAGCACGCGCCACCCAAGAATGGTTAAAAAATGAGGTTCCTCGCTTCATTTCCGCCACACAATGGCCACCAAAATCTCCGGATGCCAATCCTTTGGACTATTGTGCCTGGGGTATTTTGGAAAGCAAGGTTGGAACTAAAAAATACCAAACTGTCGATCACCTCAAGCAAGCCCTTCGCCGAGAATGGGACAAAATACCGCAGAGCCACTTGCGGGCAGCGTGTGATGGTTTCATTGGCCGTTTGAAGGCCATAATTCGTGCCAAAGGTGGCCAATTCGAACAAACCTAATTTGTTCTAAAATTTTATGAAATTTCCGACATTTTTTGCTTTCATTCAATAAAATTGAATCAAAAATGAAAAAAATATGGCGTTTTACTTTGTTGCAGTTTTTTTGGTTCACCCTGTAAAGTGATCAAAGAGGTTCTCCTGAACGGGTTGAAGAGTCGTAAAGCGTCCCGGACCGCCAATAATTAATGAGCAACACGTTTAATAAATGGGTTAGTGCCCGTTAATCGACAAATGATTGCTAACGCCTCTAGCGACCGGTCTTGACAAACTCTCAGAATGTTCTGTAAATACTATTTTGAAAAACCATTCAAGTCTCCTACACAAAAGTCGAATCTGGTTTGGTTCCCAATGCGGCCAGTTTAACGTTGGACTGAACTTGAAGGACCGTTTCGAGAATTTCCGAAGAAACATTGGGAACGATTTGGGGGCTACTTTAAAGAGATTTTGAAGCTAAAATAAGAGTAAGATTTTGAAGCTCGTTGCTCCGTAGAATCTCCGCTAGCTTTCGGCCGACATTCAAGTATTTGCCTACAACCGTTCCGTTCTTACTATTGCAGCTATTGATGGTGGTCCACTTCAAGCACCACTGCAACACTTACGGCAGCCTGGCGGCGTACATTATCGCGTTCCTGGTGCGGCTATCGGGCGGTGAGTCGATGCTGGGCCTCCCGGCCCTGATTCACTATCCGGGATACAACGAAGAGACGGCCACGCAGATGTTCCCCTTCCGCACGATGGCCATGATGATGAGCCTGATAACGCTGATCGGCGTGTCCTGGTGGACGAAGTGAGTACCGTCTGTTTCGGGAGCGAGCCTCCTGTGGCGACATCTCGCTCTAATACGTGCTTCTCTCTCTACAGATGGGTGTTCGAAACGGGTCGGTTGGCTCCAAACTACGACTACTTCCGCTGTGTCGTGAACATTCCGGAGGAGCTTCATCGCGTTGGCGAACCGTCGGATTCGGGCGAACAGGTTCGTTGACAGTTTCGGTCGGCTGACAAAAGTGAACCTTCTAACCCGCGTCCGTTTGTCCCCTTTCCAGCTGTCGGTGATGGCCGGCGGTATGACGCGCATGTACGGCGCGGCCACGATGGTCGGCAAGGACGAACGGAACGGACGAATAAATCCGGCCCTGGAACCGGACGATGATCTGCCGGTGGCCGAGGCGCAACGACAGATGCAGTCGCTGTCGGCCGGGGGCGGTGGCGGTGCCGCGCAGGGCAGCGTGGTGCCGAGCACCGGGCCGGCCCAGGGCCACACCGCATTTTGAAACGAAACCACCGTAGACGGCGCTTGGAACAACTGAACCAATACACCGGGCACAGGAGGCGGGCCATCCGTTGCAGGGCACGCGGAGCGCACGTCAACCGTAACGCTAATTACTAGACGCAGTATTCAGACCGCACGCGGTCTTTGAGGGTAACGCTAGGTGGTGACTGGTGACGAATTCTCATGCAACCCAATACATATCAAAGGTAAATAAGAGAGAATAAGTATTAATAAACTACCATCTAGCGTAGGTTGGATTCCTTAGGGCGCGCGGAGCACACCGTGGGGAGCGTGCTGAAAACGTAGAGCGAACCCGCAAAACAAGAATACCCTAAGTGAAACAATATAAGCAACGGATACATATCAACCTAAATCAACAGGAGCAAATGTGGGCAACGTTGTGGAGGACGCATCCTAGCGAAACTAGCAGAGATACATATCAAATACACGCTAAGGGAAAGACGGTTAGCTGGGGCGTAGATGCTAGCTGGACAACCGCGGTTGTCAGGATCATCCGGCAAGGCCGGAATGGGTGTTAAGGTTTTGAGGACGAACGAAATGGATATGACACGAGCTATTGGTTTAGTACAATGTACCACTTTCTTCTGCTAGCATTTTCTTCTAGTTTTCTCTGCCGAAGCAAGTAGATAGGAATGAGCAAATCTGTATAGGTGATGAGTAGAGCGAACAAAGCACGTTGATGGTCCACGTGAACGGAATAAGGTTTTCCTTGCAAATGGTGTAAGGTGTAAGGTGGCTTTCTGCCGCTTTTCCCCGAACCAGATGCTCTCTGATTGTGCCCTGTTATGGTATGATACTTCTGAGTCTGCCCTTGGATACATTGGCCCAAAAATGATTGTAGAGTCATAAAAGAGCTATTGTGCGCCTTCAGAGCGATGATACTAATCGACGTCCGTTCTTGTTTTGGTAGTGAAAAGGAAGAAAGATACTTCATTTGCAAGTATAAGCATTGCCGGGTGTGTAATGAAACAAGCTTTAATACTTCTTAACAACTTCGGTCGGCGGTCGGTAGAATGAGCTGGAAATGCTGGCATCCTAAAGTTGTGTACCACTTGTATATTACTTTTGAAGCGGGAAGGTTCTTATTAGTCTCTCTGAACAAAAGGCAACCATTACGTTTGAGTCTGGCTTAGTTGGTTATTTCAAGAGTTTATTTATGATGAACCACACTCTCTCAGGTGAGTGTGTGGGCACTGTTGATCTATTGTGTAAAGCACGAGAGAAACATTAAAGCTAGGCAGAGCGAGTGTCGGAAGGCAGGCATAGGAACGAGCATAGAGTATAGCAAGAGCGAAGCCGGAGTAATGCAACCTATAGAACTGATAATTTAGCCCGAAACATATCATAATATATGAAATTGAAAAACGAAAGTTGCGTTTCGCTGGAACAAATTACTAGGAAGATATATACATCTATATATACACATATAAATATACAAAGGCAAATCTACGTATGGAAAACAGATATCTAATGTGGTGCATAGTTGTATAAAAAATAAACAAACATTCATTCGCCACAAACGAATCGACTATACAAAGTTAATGAACGTTTTAAAAGAGAATACTAAACCAATAAGTTATGGCACTGCTCCCAGTAGAGAGACAAAGAGAGAAGCTGTTGCACGAACCCTGTACCAGTAGCGGAGCGAAAGTACTAATCAAAACGTAGTAAATACGAAAAAAGGTGACGAAAGTGGAAATCAAATACATCCCCGCACATAAACAGGTTCACTATACAACCGCAACACATATCAACGTCTTCATCCTCCCCGGGGCGTGGGGAATTCGGGCCACAGTTCCAACAGCATTTGGCGAAGTTTTGAGGTACAGCTATTTCGCAATCGGAGAATTCTACACTCAAATTCAGACAAACCTATCCATTTACCACCCATTAACCTCTCTCACTGGAGTTGTCTCATCCTAATGACCCATTCCCTATCGATGTGCCTCTCTCGGCGGATGGTTTCTAGGAAACTTATTGCTCGAGCCTGAAGCGACACTTCCAAAGCGGGTTAACGCAAGTTGTGCGTCCAGGTTGTACTACTGTCCTTCTGCAGTTTCACCCATTTCAACCCGAACCGAACAAGACGCTTTAAGTCCTTTAGTGTTGTGCTTGGCATTTTCTCATTGTTGTTCAAGGTGTTGAGCTGTAAGCAGGTTTTAAGTAAGTGCCACTTAGCGAACAGCCTGGATTGATTGGTTCCAACACATTGCCGATCTCTGCCGACGAGACCCGTGAAGGATATTGGTTTTGTTCCGTTGTGCGAACACGAGAGAGAAGCAACTGTTAGTGTGCCGCACCGAAGGCCCTATCTTACTGGAATGCCCGACAAATGAAACAAACTATTCGAGCCCCACAAATGGTTAGATTGTTGAACGCAAACGATACACAACTCTTAACACAAAGTAATTACCTGTTCTTAGCTGTGCTTTTTTAACGCATACACTTTATTCAAACGACGGGTGACGCGTAGTCTAACCGAAAACTGAAGTCAGACGCTACATAGTTGGCCAGCATAGTAGGTCGACCAACGAGTTACAAACACTATTGATCTAGTTGTTAATCTGAATGGACTTTAAAAAGATCTAACTAGCAAATGAAGCGATGAAGAAGAAAGGTCTAAGAAACAGTAACGCAAACATATCACATTTGTTGTTGATCGAGTGTTTCATCTGAAGACACATAAAGTATTGCATTGCGGTGCAACGCATTCTTCTTCATACATCATCAGAAAACATTACCGTAGACATGGAACCAGTTTATAGAACACCACAAAATAATAAATAATAACATCAAAGTAAAAACCCATACAAGGGCAGTCAAATAGGAAAGGAAATCACATCCGCTCCGGTTTGGATTCCATGCCGCCGGAAGGAGACTTAAACAGGGGCTTACAGGGGAACTTGACTCGCAGCTCATTACCTAAACCGAGTGTCCAGCGAGCAGACGGTGCACCGATACATATCAAACGTTGGTCTGAATCAATGGGGGAAAAATTAACAATTTTAAGTAGACACAAAACTTGACTGCTGTAGAAAGAAAAAACACAGATGATGCTATACGATCGCTTCAGCGCTATGTTTCAACCAGAGTACCACAACCCACAACCCATTCTAGTGTCCCCATATTACGGTTATTAGAGTGTCAGATGTCTAGTTTATGTTGGTCATGCAATCTTAATCAATAAAAAAACAGAAAAAACACTGAAATTTGAAACAAAAGTGTAGTTTCTCAAACCGTTGTTGAATTGTTCATAGCTGACCGCATAAGACACATAGAATAGGGGACCGCGCGCGCGGAAAAACCTCCGAACAAGCGTACATTAATACTTGGTTACCTGTTACACAACCGATCCTTGTTTGGTCACACAAAAAACCCCGTCTGTTGCTGGACTTTCTGGCAAGCGACCTAGATGAATAAAGTGTTACGTTTCGACGTTGCTGAGAAAATAGAACAGAAACGGGGAAAAAATCCAAACCAAAACATCCATAAAAAATCCCATTAGATGTACATGTATTTTTAGTGGTTAAGCAAAGTATAAATATACATCTATAAATATTTAGAAAGAAATGTAAAAAAGGTTCCGATTGACAGACGGGCGATAAAGAGAGCAGTGATCGAGAAGAGCATGTAAAAAAAACAGATGCAAATAAATGTGTTGGACAGTTTAACTGGATGATTGAGATGTTGTGATGTTAGTTTTGCATGGTTTTCAAATAATACTTTGTGTTATTTTTGTGTATGTCAATCAATTGATAATTCTACAATGGCTGACATTCAACTAAAAGTTTGACACTCAGGATGACAGATGCATTCGAAAACTGTAAAGTGCCAGCCCTGTGATTTCGAAACTGCAAAATGGATAACCCTGCATTAACTTGTTATAAGTCGCCGGTAGTAATTCCTTCACAAATACTTCAGCCACAGTCTTCCCAGTGGCCAATTATGCACCAAGTGGTCGATAAACTGTTCCAGGAAGGTCCCAGGTCCCATCTTGACATTTCAGTACCCCGTCGTCGATTCCATGCCTAGCGCAAACCCTAGCCACCCCCCAGCATCGACAGCACCTTAAAGTGGCTCTTCCGAGGGAAACCGAAAGTTCACTTTCTTCGACCTTTCGGTTGAGGCGTTGTTGAGGGCTCACGCCAGGCCTTCCCTTTACATCAGAGCTTCCGGAGAGCCGTACATGACGCTTACGACCCCACGAACCGGGTGGTACGGCGGGGGCTTTAATGTTTACCTTTGCCAGCATCTCTTGAGCATCGTGCTCGCACAAACCATAAAGTGCTGTACTTCCGTAACAGGCTGCGCTCCCCGTAATTCCCGATGGAGCGTACCGAGGGTCACATTATCCACACCGGGGCTGGGCCGGTTGTTTCATTATGCAACGGAGACGCCTGCAACCTTGTGGCGTTACCACGTGGGGCCATTGCGCGTTACCTACGCGTTGGTACGAGAGTGGAGCGAGTCGAACTGAGGGCACCGACGACTTCCACTTCCAAGTTCCACGTTCCGGCCTTGATCAACGGGGAGGGTGGTGTTGAAAAATAATGGAGATCTTCAATTGTGAGGAAAAAAATCAAACGACGATTACACTTTATTTCGATCTGGTAGGTTCCGCCACAGCCCACGCGGCCTAGTGCCTTATCCTTCATCGCCGTCAGCCCCCGAGGCCGCCCCCCGGGGGTTAAAGCTTGCTCCACAATTTTGCTTGACAAAAATTTTGGACAAACCATCGCCCCCCGTACTCTAGCCGCGCTGTCTTGGGGGCCGAACCTTGAAATCTGCTCCTCTCCGGTTGTCTGCCAGCCTGGTCGGCCTCGGGCGTCGGGTACACGTTTTACGTCTGGACTTTGCGTAAAATTAGAAAACAAGTAACGGCGGTGGCGGTGTAACGTTGAACACATGTAATAATTTAAGTACCGCTCCTACGGCGTTCGTTGGGGCGTTCGTCGATCGCGCAGGACGCACCTACGCGCGGAGTCCTTCCGTGAGACGCGTTGACGAGGGGAACACAAACGGGTACACTAACATTTAGCTTAAATAAGGCACGTATTTGCTGCATGTTCCACATGAAGATCCGGTTGGCGTGGTGGCTGCGGGCGAGAGTCGTAATTGGTCATGGTGAATGTGGCACCTCCACGAGCCGGGCCCCGAAGCTCAGTAGTTGTAGCCTCCGTTCGGGGAGTACGCCTGGGGCAGTGTGGCCGGGACCTGCTGTGGGCCACCGGAACTGTAGCCACCGCCGCCGGAATGTGACGGACCACCGGAACTGTACCCACCGCCGCCGCCGCCGCCTCCGGAATGTGACGGACCGCCGGAACTGTAGCCACCGCCCGAGTGCGACGATCGGCCGTTCGAGGAGAAGGTGCTGGCCGAGAACGAGGCCTGCGAGAATCCGTTACCGCTCGAGCCGGCCTGGTAGCTGCCGCCGCTGAAACCGTTGCCACCGCCGCCGCCGCCGAACGAGGAGCCACCACCGAAGCTGGGAGCTCCGTACTGGCTCGAGGGAGTCTGGGAAGGAGCTCCATACTGGCTAGAAGGAGGCCTAGCCGGAGCGCCGTACTGGCTAGATGGAGGCTGGGATGGAGCGCCATACTGACTGGACGGGGTCTGGGCAGGAGCACCATACTGGCTCGATGGGGCTTGAGCGGAAGGAGCTCCATATTGGCTAGATGGAGGCTGGGAAGGGGCTCCGTACTGGGACGATGGTGGTCGAGGTGCTGGGGCACCGTACTGAGACGATGGCGTCTGGGACGGGGCTCCATACTGGCTCGAGGGAGTCTGCGCCGGGGCACCGTACTGGGACGATGGGCGGGAAGGAGCCGGAGCACCGTACTGCGAGGAGGGAGGACCCTGCGATGGGGCTCCGTACTGGGATGAAGGCGGACCCTGCGACGGAGCACCGTACTGGGATGAGGGAGGACCCTGCGATGGGGCTCCGTACTGGGATGAGGGAGGACCCTGCGACGGGGCTCCGTACTGAGAGGAAGGTGGACCCTGCGACGGGGCTCCGTACTGCGACGACGGCGGACGCTGGGCTGGTCCACGCGAATATCCATTGCCATTTCCGTTTCCTCCGCTGCTATGCCCATTTCCATGTCCGTTTCCGTTTCCACCGTTGCTGTGTCCGTTGCCATTCGATGGGGCACCGTACTGTGACGAAGGACGACTGGGCGCACCGTAGCTGGACGAAGGACGTGCCCCGAATCCGTTGCCACCTTGCGACTGCGACGGAGCTCCGTACTGGCTCGACGGGCGGCCACTCGAGTATCCGTTGCTGCCGTGCTGTTGCTGAGATGGCGCACCGTAGGACTGCGAAGGAGCGGCCGGAACACCGTAGCTGGTGGACGGGGGACGGAACGACTGCTGCTGAGGCTGCTGCTGCTGTTGTTGCGGTGGTCCGTACTGGCTTGATGGGCGACCACCGGAGTACCCGTTACCGCCCTGCCCTCCGAACCCTTGGTTGCCTCCTCCATTACTGCCCCCGAAGCTGGGCGCTCCGTAGGACTGCGACGGAGCCTGGCCCGGAGCGCCGTAGGACTGCGACGGTCCTGACGGCGGAGCTCCGTACGATTGCGAAGGACCGGACGAGTGACCGTTGGAGCCCCCGTTGGAGTAGCCCCGACCGCCGTTTCCGTTACCATTCCCATTGCTCCAGCCGCCACCGGCTCCACCACTCGGAGCACCGTAGCTGGAGGAAGGAGTCTGGGCGGCCGGATATCCACCGCCGCCGCCACCGCCACCACCACCCGATGGTGGCAGGTAGCTACCGGTCGGTGGCAGAGGAGCCTCCCGCTTGGCGAGGCTCGTCGCGGCACGGGCAGGGACCAGCACGGCGCAGCACACTACGAGCGCCGCCGCCACCAGCTTGCGATTGCTGCTGGCCATGCTGCTGTCGGGAGTCGGCTGAGTCCGGTGTCGAGTCTGAAACGAAGCCAACAGAAACCTAACGTTAGCGATCGACGACGACAGCGTCCTCTACTTTGACAAACGCAGCACCCAACTCGTCGATCTCCGGCGATCGTTGCGCGATTGCGATCCGGCAGCCTCCGCATACATTGTTCGGAGCCGGCCGGAGCTTGGGTCGGAGCTTGGGTCGGAATCGAAACCGGTAGCCATTACGGCGAGGTCCATATTTACGATCCGTCGACACAATCCGCCGCACCGAAATCGATTGTTGTGTGGCGGCATGTGGCGTGCGGCACGTGGCGGTGTGTGGTTTATGGCCAGTGCCTTTCTTTACATAACCATTGTGCCGACGCCAGCTTCTTCCGTTCGCTGCACCGAGTCGCGGAATTGACGGCTGGAGAAATGTGGCATCGAGCTGCCGCCCTCGACACCCTCGAGGGCGGCAGAAAATTATGGTCAAACCCCAGGGGGGAGGGGGGCGGGAGGGAGCAGGGCTCACATCCCCTCCTTCTACTTATGCAAGCCCACGATCTCGCGGGGGGTCGACACCGACCGACCGAGCGAAGAATGCAATTATGCTGTCAGATTGAGTTATCTCTTTATTGGGGAACGAACGGCTGCGGCTGAGAGTGGTGGCCGGTGGAGCAGTCTTGCGGGGCTCCCACGGAACTAGGAAGTGGTTCGCGAGTGGAGACCGTCTTCGTTGGGGCCCGTGGTGGTGATAATTAGGTTACGGGGTCCCAGCTGTCTTCGGTGGGGTTGTCCTAGGTGACACCACCACCACCACCACCCGACCGGAGTGACACCTGCGATCGTGGGTGAGGTTGGACAAGTTGATGACACCAAGCCAATTAGGCAAACTGGCCCCGTGACCGAACCGGACCGAACGTTACTAATGGCGCACGTGATGATGGAAAGAAGCGTACGTCAATCAACTAAAGAAGACGTTCCGGGTCCGGGCGATCATCCGAGATATTTGCTCTATGTGGAGACCACTTTCAGGAAAGCACACAGCGATGACCGTTGGACAGGCAAGGCTGCACGCAGCCGACACTAGCCGAACCGTGGAAGGTTATCTTGGCGCCGAGCATCTCCGCTAGGTCCGCAGGAGAATGGACCAAGCCAAATACCGAATGGTTATGATGTGTATCTCAACCACATCGTAGCTCATTTGAATACAGCAGATACAATTCAGATTCTAATTACGATGCAACAGCAAATGAGAAGCAAGTGTCAGTCAGGCGTTTTAATTGGTATCGAACCAATCTTTGCTAATCGATCAAACGATCATCAAAGGTTAACTTTCAGTTTTGCGTTTACTCAGGTTGTGTTGACGCTGTAAAAGCGTAACGAATTAATTACTTCTGCGGTGCTACACGTTTTCAATGTTCAAATTATTTGTAAGGGCCTAATTCTAACCGTAATAAACATAAAACCGTCGGCGGTTACCCCACTTATGTTCATTAGGTATTTCTCATAATCTACAAATATCCGTGCCCAATTTGTTTCTACTTGCAAGGCTTGCATAACAATTGAATGGCACAAAGCTTAAAACGTACGTTTTTGTGGAAATAGTACCGAAACGAGTTAATGTCCAAAAATCGGCCAAGACCTACAACTTCTTGGCCGATTTTTAGACATCAGTTTCTTGGGATTCGAAAGAAATTTTGTTTCTGGATTACTTGTAAATGGATAAAACAATAAATTCCGATTATTTTTGGAACCTTTTGGGTCAGTTGGAGCTGAATTCGTGAAAAAAAGACCTTGTTTGTAGAGGAAAAGAATTCTTTTCCAGGACAATGCACCGTGTCACAAGAGCATTTTGAAAATGGCAAAAATCCATGAAATAAAGTTCGAATTGTTGGAGTTTCCACCGTATTCACCAGATTTGGTCCCTAGCGACTTCCATCTGTTTCCAGACCTAAAACAATGCATGCGTCGAAAGCGTTTTCCATCAAATGGAAGCGTATTTTGCAGCCCTCCCAAATTCTCACTTCAAGGATGGAATGCCTAAACCTGAATCTCGTTGGAACAAGTGTATTGAACTTCCCGGAGACCATACTGAATAACAAAGTGTATGTACAAAGACGCTACTACTTTTGTACTAATAATGTTGTGCTATGAAATATATCTTCTTAGATCATTAGATCATTTTGAGCTATTTGTCGCTTGCTTCTCTCTTCGAAGCCTGCCCGCAGCAATAACTCGTTCGTTCGGAGAGCCTACTAGATGCTTCTTCCAAAATGTAGCTGTCACTTTCACTGTCACTCGGTAGTTCACGGGCAGTCACGGCGTTCACAAACGGCGCTTCACGGGCACTTGGAGTCTTTTCCATTCCATTTACCATGAACAATTCGGAATCGCAGGCGCAGGGCACACCGGAGCATCAACTTCCGGCTGTCCGCTCACTCACGTGCCGTGCCTTCGGTACTGACCTTCACAGGAACGGGCTGGGAGAACTGGGACAAAACAGCGATGCGCACCTCACGCAGATGCCAAACCAAATCACGGAACACGGATAGGAGCTGAGTGTTGTGTAAAAACCGAACGAACCGAACGGTGTTCGAGAACGGAATGATATTCAAATCATAGCCCGGGTTCACTTTTATACCGAAAAATCTGCCCGAATGGCGGCGTTGGCGCAATTTCGGCCGTCGGTTCGTCTCCGGCGGACGCGGTGCGGGTCCGTCCGCCTTGGATGGGCCGAGACCTGAGCCGAGCCGAGCGAACCTCCTAAGCCCGTCGTCGTCGGATGGGGCGACGGAGAGCCTGCACAAAGCGCCGGCCCCGCGACGTCAACATTGGCAAGGGGGTCACCATTTTTCCTAGCGCGAAACGCCGTCTCTGCCGGTGGTGGGGCCGCAGCTCGGGGATAACCACCGCTGCTGCCGCCGCCGCCGCCGAGAACGCTGCAGACGATGGCCCGATGGGCCTTCTCCCCACCGCACCACGAGCCACGATCACCAGCAGCGGCAGTAGCATCACCCCGCACTCATCGCCCATTATCACATGGCATCGGTGGATCGGATGGTGATGCTGCTTGGCTGGGGCTGGGGCTGAGTGGCCGCGGAGTGCGCATAACGCGCTTCCAGCATAACAGTGACAGCAAGCCACCCCCACCAGGCGGGGAGGCGGGGCGGGGGCATTGAGACGTAGAGAGACGACGTCCGTGTGACTCACATGGTGCTCCGCGCGATCGTGTCGTCGCTGCAGCCGCCGATCGCGGAGCGCATCTTCAGCTTCCAGCGGCGATGCAATCGGTTACTTTCGGTTTCGTGTCTCTCCGTGAATGCCTCGAATGCCCGTCCTTTCTCTCTTGGCCGGGTCGCGCTTGGTGCGTGAAGGTGAGCGCCTCGCGGACCTCGGCGCAACATAACGGTCACTGCACGGGGACCGTGCGCGTTTACTTTGGAGGCGGCCGAAAGAATTGAGCTTTTGTTTTTGGGCAACAATATTGAACGTAACCCAAGAAGACTGTCACTCCGTTAGACAGTTTTCTCACTATAGCAATTAGAACAATGCAGTAACAATGCACCTTTTTGGCAAGAAAGCCTTTATTTTATCATAATTATGAATGGTCCAATCGTCGTATTAATAAGTAATAACCCGTTCTTGACCGTGTAAATGTTTATACTCCATCGCGACCTCCGAGCCTTTTGTCGCCTGTCACCAAGAAGGTAGCCTGAAGAATCAAGTGCTCCATAATGTGACGAAACATAAAACAACATATAATAAAATTAAATATTTTTTTTGCAATGTTTAAGAACTACTAGTACTAGTAAAGCTACTGTACTTCAGCTAGGTCACTGGACTCAAAAGAAAGATGCAAGTTTGGCTAACAAGAAATCCATTTTTTTTGCGTGAATTTCAAAACTTTGTTCAAGATTTTTCTGATGGTTTCCGACGTACGTTAAATATGCCCCATTTTGATGTATAATTTTGATGCCTCTCTTGTAGAAGTCTTGTGATCTTGATCACAATTTCTTATCACTCAGGATGTTTTGCAATACGCGAAAAAGGTGATAATCGCTTGATACAAGGTCCCGACTATACGGTGGATGCACTAAAACTTCCCAACCAAGCGGACTCTCTGGCGAGTCAGTGTTCGGAAGCAACTCATAATAAATGACTCCTTTAAAATCCCACCATATACCCAGTAGAACCTTCCAGGCCGTTAGTCCTTGTTTGGCCAGCCTCGAGCTTCTTTGGAAATCCAGTTAAGTTTAATTGTCGATCATTAGCTCCTGGGCAATGCTACGACTACTAACATTTCTATCAATTTTGACTATTGCTATGACTTTATCGACATTATCGACGACGGGGTGCACCTTTAACATAAAAAATGCCTGCCAACATTGGCACATTGAATGCCAACATTGAACGGTCAAAACCTTCCGTTTCTCACCTCAAATCACAACGATGACAAAATCAACTCAAATCACAATTAGGCAAATCAAATAAATAATTTCCGCGTAACGTGACTTAAGGACCGCCTGTTGATGGCGCGGTGCGTACAAATATTCTACCAAAACAGCCTCTAATTTGGATCTAATTACAAATTAAGCTGCGCCATTTTCGGTCACCGCCGGGCCATCGGAGTAAACAGCATATTAGCATAAACATTCCGCGTCCTTCCGATCGGCCAACTGCTGGATGGCTGCTGTCCGTTGTCCGATGATGTGATGCCCTTCGGGTGCTCCTCGCAGCCGGCCCGCCAACGTGCCTTCCGACCTTCCGGTCGCAAATCGGCCCGACCACTCATAATGGGCCGACGGAAATCGGAAGACCTCGAAGCGAGGCGAGAGAGGCAAAAAAAGAACCAGATGCATCTTCAAACGTTTCAGACACTAAAAATAACATTAAAAAAATGAGGCCCGTAACCATCACAATCGATCATAATGAATGGGTTCCCTACTCCAGCCCACCCCCCGGGGCGGCATGACGTATGGGGACTGTTTTAAGGCACCTAACGCACGGTCTTGGTCGTCGCCGCCGCCGTCGTCGGCCGGGTATCTGGGCCGAAAGATCGGGCCAATTTCAAGGACGTGATCATGTACTCGGCACTCGGCCGCCGACACAGGGGTGATCATCAGCTTAAGCGGCGCAACCAATTGCCAACACGAGCGCCAAGTCCACGTCTCGTGGGTCGTGAAGTCGTCAAACGCCTCGACTTGCCGCCAGCTGCCGGCTGGAGAGGCTTAACGTGGCTTACCCCGTAAGCTTTGTTTAATGAGATCAATTGTTGGTGATAGTACCGGGCGCAACGGAGCTCGAGAAGCGGCTGCGGACGCGCCGCGAGGACGAGCGTCCTTTCATTTCGGTGCCGACACTCAGGTGCCATCATCGATCATAGGCGCGCGCGCGAGCATCAAAGTGTTCCCAGAGCGTGCCCGAGCGGGAATTGTGGTGATGGCGAGGCGGCAGACAGAGTGTCTCGATTGCGTACTCCTCCGTTGTTGTCTTCTAAACTTTAGAGAGGCAGGACCTTCGCCGTGCTGCCAAGTATGAACCGTCTCGGACGGTCGGCCGGTCGCTGTTTGTCATTCTCTAACGGCTGTGGCTGCGACTCCCACGGCCAAGACACCGTGGGCTGCTTCCCCGAGGAGCACAGGACTAGCTGCATCCTTTGGTGCGCCGGCAGCAAAATCAGTTCCTGGATGGTGCGCTCCGGATCGTGGTCCTTGGTGTGCACTAGGCGCACACTTCGCCTGGCACGGCCACGATAACCGCGACCGGTTCGTGGTGAAGGGAACCCGACCGATGCACTCGATGCCGGAGTGGCGTTAGAAGCAATAGTGTTGCACTCGCGCGATTGCCACATATTAGATGCGCCGTGGGCTTCCTCCGTGTTGCCATTCACACGTGTGGCGTTCTCATGTGCCACTCGGAGCCGCGGCCGTTCCGCCAGGCACTAATTAATTCAAATCTAACAATTTGTCATACACTTTATGGAGAGCGCACCGGAGACGGCCAAACGTTCGGTCGGTGGAGACTGTGCATTAAATTGGTAATTTGTTTTACGATGCTCACAACATGGTTTGTTAATCTTTCTAACGAACGGTAAGTTAGGGGTACGATAAATGATTGGCATGATTGGTGAATGAGTTTGTCATTTTCACTTAGTTGCCTTATGGGTTTAAAACGTTTCAACAATATGGGTAAAATTAATAGCAAACATAATGGGGAAACATTAGATAGTTACGTTTTCAATTACTTACGGTATTTGGAGAAGTCGCGCTAAGCGGGATTCCATGTCCATCGTAGATTAAGAGTAAGAATTGAAAATCCTTATGACATGGAACCCAAGCAACTAAATGCTAAGAAAACATCAACAAACAGACTGTTTCATTAAAGTATATTCCAATCTCATTTTTTTTTTCATCTCTTGGTTTCAAGTTTCAATTTATTCGTCTATAGATTTTGGGCTCAGATCTATTTAGTTGGAGTTCGCATGCCATGTGCGATAGAACGTAGCCACGAATCTGGAGACGTGACACTAAACTTTATTCACCGAAATCAAATAATATTTGCATAAATTTCATGTTTAGAAAAAATCGATACAATTTTATTGATTTTATACTGATTGGCCGCTCTTTTCTATTGGCAACCATTGTTCAAGAGACAAAGATAAACAAAAACACCAATTCTATGCCAGCAACAATTGAGGCAAATTTGATTCTATGCAGATGAGATGATATCAGCCGATCGCGCAATTCCTTGCTTCTTAATTTGAATTCCATCGATCTTATCTGTCTCCGGGCTACAATCCTATCACGTGCTACACAATTGAATGATTTACTCTTGGATCGGTGAGGCACTGCTTAGCACCGTTAAAGGGCTGCAATAAACGATGTTTTTCTTAACCATTTTGTCAGTTTTTACAAATAATCTTAACACTAACTAACGTACAATGTGGCCCGAGAATGGTGGTGCGCACGACGCGATCGCCAACACCGACATTTGTTGCAATGTTCTACGGAGCCGGAGTCCGGGTGGACACAGTATGCCGGTGGCGTGTCGAACAGCGGACAGTCGCAGGAAGAGCAATTTCTCAATTAGTGTGTCTATTCAAACCTTCAATTATGCTGTGTTATGATGAGTGGTGGCCCCCCTTTGGTGGCCAAACATTGTAACAGCACCTTATGCTGCCCTGCAATCATGCAACGGTCAGTCGCCGTTTTTCTTCGCACCCGCACCAACGCCACCGCCACCGGGCAACAGATTCGAAAGTTCAACCGTTAGATAACGGGCGCCACGTTATCATCGGCCAAGATGGCCGAGATCGTAAGCTGCCAAATGTTAATTTTTCCTGCCAATAGAAGGAAAGTCGTTGCATGGAGCCGGCCACCAGTAGAACCACCACTAAATGCATCGCAAACATCTCAACGATTATGACATCTGGTGCGCGTGCCGCAAACTGGCAACACGAGCAAAAATTGCAAGGATGCAAGCGCCACCGAACGGAGCGGCTACACCGTGGCTTGGCTTCAACCGACTAACGCTGCATTGCTAATTGCAAGTTTATTGCCAAGAAACACTAGATGAGTGATTGTTGAGTGAGTGAGTGCCGAAACTTAACACAAAAAGCGAAAGGAGTTCCAAGGCGAACGGCCAAAGTTTGTGGGGTTCCGGGGCAGCGAACGGGCGGCGCATCTTTAGTCTAGTTTTTATTACCCGGCCCGGCCGGCAATGGGGCTGGTCAACTCGGCGAGAAGAACGCACGTTTCCGCAGAGGTCCCAGACTTAAGGCCATGTTTGCTAATTCTGCTCGGCCCACTTGGCGCCTGTGTAACCACCGGGACGTGCCCGATGGCGTCGAAAGTCCGATTCGGTGCGTTGGTGTATAATTGCGATGCCATCGGAACAAACGGTTGCAAAAGGGGCGTAATTACTTGTACGCGAAACATTTGACGCCGATTCGGGGCCCGATATTTGATGACAGCCTCGTAGGGACAAATTGATTGCTGGCGCCGAGCATGAGTAGCATGATAAGGCTCCCAACCCTGGCGTATATGAGCAGAGCCTACAAAAAAGTTTCATCGTTTTTTGGGGCGTTTCATTCATTGAAATGCTGCCCCAGGCTTCGGCCAAAGGTCGGTTCATCAATCAGTGTTTGTCCACTCTTCGAGTTACCCACTTTGAAGCTCGTGACACCCGACATAATGGAGAATTAATTATAGAAATGGGTGAAATTTAATTAAAACTTCCAATTACTAGGCGCTGGAAGTTGGACACCCGTACCGGTCAGTCAGAGGTTTGCAGTTCCGTCAGCCCGCAGCACTGTCCATCTGCTGCTACCTAACGGCTTGCTGGCGCTGGCTGGCAGCAGAAAGTGATGGTGAATTGACGACACGAAATATGCCGCGAAATCGTGCGCGATCGTAAGGTCAGACTCCCGCAACCGCCGGGTTATCGCCGGGTTCCCGGCGCGCACTGCCAAAGGTGCTACGATCAGATAGCGAGCGCAGTACCAATAATCATAATATGCACCCGGTGAAAGGCGGTGAAGAATTCTACATCATCATCCTTAATAAGCTATGCAAATATTTTTTCTCCAATGTGTGGGCCACTTCATTGTGTAATCTTGGCTATTGATTGGGCAACGTTGGTGGCAACGTTCACCAAGCTGACGAATCTGAATGTAATTTTTGGAATTTATACTCTTTTGGTGCTTTCACGGATCTTTCGAAAGGTTACGAATTTCTTGTGCCGCTATTTCAAAGCAGCTGTTACTTTTCTGTGATGCTTATACTATACCTTCTTTCAATGCGGACACAGGCTTATGTAAATCGTAATCGAAAGTTACAAAAATAGATTCTGGAGAAAAGGAATAGTTAGCGTTTTTCACGTTGTCACATAAGTACCTATACAGATAAAGCTTAGCTCATTTAGAGTCCAACAATGTATGCAATTTAAATAACAGATCATATTTTGGCTTCTTGAAGACTTACGTCATTTTTTAGCATTAATCGCACTAAAAGGGATAAAGAGTTTTTGGGAGTTAAATGCGTTAGGTTGATGAAATCTCTTTGTCCTTTAGTTAACTTTATTCGAAATACTAGGGTGATCATTAAGTTTTGACGTTCGATACCAGAGGGCGCTGCTACGAGTCTGATTTTTTTTTGTCATATTGGTACACTCTTCAGATGAAAGTATGTGAAGTTTCATTTCAATCGGACACTTAGTTTTTTTTTTACAAGCCATTTAGTATCGACATTTCACATTACTGTTTTTCAGCTATTATGACGTCATCATTTGATGAAAAACGTTTTCCGGGCACGATTTTTTTTTGGTTTGAAAACAGGTGGATGTCGCTGAGGGCCAAATCTGGTGAATTGGGTGGATACTCCAACAATTCGAACTTTAATTCATGGATTTTTGCCGTTTTCGAAATGCTTTTCTGACAGGGTGCGTTGCCCTGATGAAAGACGATGTTTTTCTTCTGCAAACCTAGTCTTTTTTCACGAATTTTCGCTTTCAGTTGCTCTAAAATGTTACAAAAATAATCAAAATGTATTATTTTACCAGTTTGCAAGCAATCCGGTAGCAAAATTCCATTCGCATCCTGAAAAACTGATGCGAACACCTTTTTGGGCGATTTCTGGACACGAACTCGTTTCGAAGCTGAAGAACCTGGTTCACACCACTCTTTAGCCACTTGTTTTGATTCAGGATCATAGTGAGAGACCCAAGCCTCATCTACAATGATGATTCAATGCACAAAATCCACTTTATCCTATCGAAAACGCTTTAAATGTTGTCAAGAAAGTTGCATTCGAATGCGTTTTTAACGAATGCGGCACCCATTTTGCAAACAGCTTTCTGAAACCCAAAACTTCAGTCAAAATATTGGTTATACTGCTCAATAAGTTGGGTAGGTCTTGTACTTAATTTCTATCAGTGATTGGACGATTTTCGAAAACGATATTCTGTATTGTTTTACGATTTCGGGTGTTGTGTCTGTTTTTTTACGTTTTTGACCTGGATCGTCTTAAAGGCTACTACGACCATGTTTAAACTCAGAAAACCCTCTTTTAACCCCATAATTAAAGGTGAAGAGTCCTTATACACTTTCAGTATTGGTTCATTATTTTCCTTTGCTTTTAAACCTTTTAAAAATAAAAATGAAATCACTGCACGATACTGGATTTTTTCCATTGAAAAAAAACTGTGACATGTCGATACTAAATGGCTTGTAAAAAAAAACTAAGTGTCCGATTGAAATGAAACTTCACATACGTTCATCTGAAGAGTGTACCAATATGACAAAAAAAAATCAGACTCGTAGCAGCGCCCTCTGGTATCGAACGTCAAAACTTAATGATCACCCTAGTACTTTTAAATATTTACGAGCCCAGTTGGGCGATGTCTCATAAATCGTGTAAAGGATATCGGTGTAAATTTATTGTTGATTCCTTTGAGTTTCCACACTTTTCAGCAATTTATAATATTTCAGTACCGCACCATACAATACTATTGACAACGCTTTTCTAGTTTTCCACTTAGGCTCTAATATCCTATTCGGCGTATCTATATCGATACTGACTGCATCTGTAACAAAATAAGGATGCCCATTTTCACAGAATTTTCGCTATATTAAATTACATTTTCGGCATTTAGGGCATTAACGATGAGATTCTACCGAATTAGATATATCCAATTTCAATTTCATCAGTACAATTGAGAAGAACTTAGGCTACGCCAGACCGTCTCAAGAAATCGATTGTTCAGCTACTATGTATTAGAATCGACCACATCAGAGCCAGTATGCTTACTTTTGTTGGTAAATCAGTCAAAAAGGGCAATTCTCCTCTTAATTTTCTCATTGACTATTGATTTGACTATTGACTATTAATATATCACAGACATTCGGTTTAATTCTCTTGCCTCTTTCCATACAAATGGATATTTCGTGAGCAGGAATAATGGCCCTGCGCAACGACAGTCGCAATCGCCAGCACATCACTCGAATGAAAGCGAAAGAAATGAAATCGAAATGCGCCTTTTCTTCACGCCTAAGTCCCCATTTTCCAGCGATTTGCCCATGTTCACGCCGAAGACACGGATCGCGCTGGCAAGTGCGTTACGCTACGTGACACCCCCGGCAGAAGGTCAACCGCGGCGTACCACTGACCTATTGCCGACCGCCGGACTCGCAGAAACTTGCTGTCATGCCAAAAGTCGTGCCAGAGTTGAGACGCCAAGAGTCTCAAGAGGCCCGCACGGGGTGAGCCTCTTCAGGGCGCAAGAAAGGGTAATGTGCCGTGGCTCGTTTATATTTCTATCTCGTCAACAAAACAAGAAAGATGCACATCGAACTGATTCAAGTCCCGCGCTCGGCTGGGGGACGTTAATTGTTTGCAAACATACCGGGCAGCCATTGGTCCAAGTCGCCCAGGGGCAGCATGAGTATGCGCAGGTCCAACCCCTACTCGCTCCCGACGCAGAGCCGGCCAAGCTCGTTAATGATGCGCTATTAATCATTGATCTCGTGGATAGGTTCTTTCTTTATCTGCCCTCGCTCGCTGCCGTTGTTGGGCAGCTTTCGGGGTCCTGTTGCAATCGTCACACGGGTACAAATTGGCTCGCGCTGTGCAATGTGCGCCTGGCCCTAGTGGTTCGTGTTACATGTCGCGAGTGCACTAACCCGGAGAATTAAAAATGGGTGTCTTGGTAATAAACGCCAGTACCGGGTGCGGTACCGAAGCGGCCGCTTAACGCCCTGCTGCGAGTACTCATCCGCTTTCGTGTGCTCAGGTCAACAACAACCACTGGCCCAGTGTCTAAAGTGTGAGGCATCGAAAAACGAAACACAACACTCCAAACGCGCCTTAGTAACGCGGCCCTCCCGAACCGGCCCATACCGTTGCAACCGCGACTGCTCAGCGAAACAATTGGCATTAATGAGAAAGAGAAGAGCAGTGAAGATGGTAGAAAGGAAAAAAATCAATCAGCCGGTAGGTCAGCCGTTGAGGTGGTGGAGAATCGGCCACAACTGTTTCTGTGCCTTTACCAGAAGGATATCGGCTCCAGCGAACTCCGCTCCGTTCGCTGTCCAGTTACGTTTCCGTGTACGGAAGACAAAGTGATGCCCACCGACGTTGCATCATTTCGTCAACCTTGGGAAGAGAGAGAGCGGGGGGCGGGGAGGGGGGCACACGGCCAGCTGATGCACCGTGGTGCACCCGGAGAGTCTCGGCACGGGGTTAAGTAGCACCCGGCAGCATAGCGGAGGCCCGGACCCCGGTAACAGTGGGTTGTAATAGCGGTAATTAAATCTTTAGACCTCTTCAACTACACGACGCCACGAAAATTCCCTCTCCCTGCTCTCTTCTTCTCTCCCAATTTCTTTTTCTCTCTGTTCGCTGAGGTCGGGCGATTTTTTGGTAGACTTTTCCGTGCTTTTCTTTGCATCACCACCGCGCGCACGTGACAAGAAGACGTGCCGGAGCGGATGCCTTTATGCGTTGCATAAAGACGCCAGCGGAAAGGTGGCGCTAGCGAGTGCGCCTGTTGGCCAATAAAATAAGTATCAACCTTATCAACGGTTACATATTCGTTTCCCCGCCCCGATCGCGGAAGCTCACTCTGCGCTTTCCCACGTTTTGGGTTTTGTTTTCTTTTGGTGTGATAAAATGATTTTTCAATAAAGTTTTCCGTTTTCTCACTGCTCTTGGCACAGACAGAGTACCTGCGATGTGGCTGACAGGTGAATGATAAAAGTATTTATCACCCGCCAGATGTGTCATCGGCGTGGTTTGGCGGTGAACAATCGAAGTGAACGGAGTTCCTCCAAAGCCCAGCGGTGCTCCGTGGTGCGTGATTTACGTAAACGTGAGCATTTGGATATCTCATGCTGCGTTAGCGCGCCAAGACAATTGTACCATCAATTGTCCCACACGCCGCACGAAGAGCACCCGTATCGAGCACCATAAAGCCACCGGATGGCCTCTGGTTGACTTTGAGCGGAGATGAGCGGTGCGCGGAATGTTAGAACATTGATGAGGGGTTCCGCGAAATACAACAATCGCCGTAGGATCTCCCGAAGCGAACATCAAAGACGCAAAACTGTCAGTGCAAAGCTTATTATTCATGAGCTAGCGGATCTCCGATTACGGTGGTGTGATTGATTTTGGGAAACGGCCTTGGACGCCGGTAGACAGTTTGTTTGGGGAATTCTGTAACGGATTACCGGTTGACTGATGAAACATTAACACAGTTTCTGATAAGATGATCGATTGAGCGTTAAATATTACCAAATGAAAAAAGTCTAGTGGTGGCGATCAATAAATGGTGACCCACTGATATTAGATAATAGATCGTGGACATAAAGGGCGAAGGAGGCGTAACTGATCAACGGACGAGGTGACCGAGAGGTTAAGGCGTTGGATTGCTAATTCAATGTGCTCTGCACGCGTGGGTTCGAATCCTATCCTCGTCGAGCTTTTAGTAATAATTAAAATGTATATTATGTTTTTGAGTTTCATGAAAAGTTAGTCGTACTGAAGATCCCTCGATGACGAAAAAGTCTTCTTCAATCATAGCCAAACTAACTTCTTGAGCACCCCCCCAAAGAAACTCCAAATACGATGAATCATTTTACTTTAATGGTGTTAATGGATTGCGAGTTAAAATGAATCACCAGCACCTAACTCGAAGAGAACAACCCCTGAGACGTTAAGGACATTTTATGATAGGGAGCTAACTAAATTCAGAAGTGTTAAAAAAGAAGAAGCGGATTAGTGCGCAATCGTTCGAAGTATCAAATATCGCATTGGTACAGATGTCGGAGATCCGCACAAATCGGCGTTCGATTGGCGCTCGATTTGTTTCATCACAATCGCCAGGACCAATCCGATCCGACTTCGTTTGTTCCACGCCATTGCACGTCTTCAAGGAATGATTTTTCAGCAAACGTATGCATTATTAGCTAACAGCATGGCTAATGGCGGTGGCGGCAACCGGCGTTTCGCACTGCACCGTACAGCCAGTGCCAGAGCAAGGCGTACCTCATACAACCTGCACAGCCTGGCCACGGAAAATGACGACGACGACGACGACTGATGCCGCTCACGATTAGAGGCGAGATAAAATAGACCATAATTAGGGCTAACATGATTTTGCGACAAGTCTTGCCTCTCACTCCAAACCCCAAGTGCCAGCTTCCTCTGGGGAGCCCACACACGGCCCCACTCGAGCACACTTGTCTCGTGCTTATTTCCATAATCTGCGCACAGAAACAGCACACGGCAGCTTTCAGCCGGCAAAAGACGCTGCCTGGGACGACAAATCAAGATATCATTCGGGTACGTGCGACATGCAAGCTTACGTTTGGATCGCCGCTGCTTGTGCAACTCGGCGGAAAAACTGCACTGCAGCTCTTCACGTCTGTGACGCGGAGCTTTCCCACAAAAAGAATCACGCCCTTCCGTTTTGCCAGTTCTCAATGGCACTCCCACCGTAAACGGGCTGAAGCTAAGGCCAACAATTTTGCTTCATTTAGCGTCGTGAACTGGGAAGAACCAGGAATGTTCTAGGTTTTCCAAAGGCTTAATGTGGCCATTTCCTGCTTCCTTTCTTCACACCAGTAATAGAGGAAAGAAGAGCTGTAGCTTTGGAAATTATGGTTTCCCGGAAAGCCCTGTTAATTGTTTCGCAGTTGTATTCGGAGTCGGAGTTCGTCAAGAGTGAACCAATCATTGTGTGATTTTATCTGCGTTTTAGTTATTTTGGACAGCCAAACTCTATATACACTATACTAAACATTGAACAATTGAATCAATTTGTTACCACTACATTGTAGACTAAACCACTACTCGACAGCACTATCTGGGCCCCCTTGAACGGCAGAACCACCTACAGTTTCTCCTTGACACTTCGGGAGACTAGAAAGTGAATGTTACGTGTTACGTGCATACGTGAACTCTACTGAATCACCTTTCGCTTCGGAGCAGTTTTGGCCATCTCATGGCAAATAATTTCGTTCATCATAACAGCGCAACGAAGCTACCACTTTCAAGATCAAACGGTGACTTGCGCCCACAACAAGCCCATCGATAAACGTGGCTGATACTCATCGTGCCAATTAGAAATCATTTGTGTTTTGTATGCAATGGTGATGGGCCGTACAGTTTACTATACACCTATTGTTTGGTGAATTAGTGACATTCAACAAGCATACATTAGTATCACTGATGCGAGTGTGACGGACTACATGTGGACGAATTTTTGCATGTCTTCGATGACCGTTGTGCGTTTTTTCGAATAAAGTCAATTATGTTTCGAAGTAAACGCCAATAGAAAAGAGTTTGTTGGTGCGTAAACTAGTTGATTATGATTTCACTCTGAGAAACACTTTTCAATAACATTTATTAAATTCCTTTCCTAAGAATGCATTCGGTCAAATTTCAAATTTGAAAGTTGTAGACACACATTTAGCTCAATAAATGCGTCAAGCGAACAGAGAAACGCTGTTCAAACACGTGATGGATTATGTGACTATTTGTTAATCTTTTGAGTTTTTAATAACTGATCAGTATTTTGCAACAATCCTTATTCAAATGTACAAACAAACCCCTTTTGATTGGTTTATTTACTAACACGTGCACAAAAACATAATTTATGCTAGGCCCATAATAGCTAGGAAACATAATAGTGTTACCTACCGGAAGACGGCAAGGTCACCGCAGCACCTCGCCGGAGGCCCAGTGCGGGCGTGCAATGACCATAAACAGATTGACTATGCTACGTTACATTCACTGCTGCTACTGCTGCTGATGTGCATATTTTACAACCCAAACGAACATTAGCGCTATCGCCGGTGCCGATGCCGATATGTTGATCATGCCTGGGAGACGGCGATCATGTTTTTGCTAATCGGCTTGGCCCCACGCTATGTGTACACGGTTTCAGTACACACATCAAAGCATGCTGTTTTCCTAACCGTCTCTCCCCGCTCGGTGGCTCGGCCCTTTCTCGCCTCGAACGTGCCGCAATTTCAGAGCCGCAGCCTGTCCGGGCCGCGCGGCACACTCATCGCAGAAAAGGAGATAATCTGTTCAATTATTTAAATTTCGATTGTTGCTTTTCTTCGGCGCAGTTCGCACGTTCGCGCGGTCTATGCGGGGGAGCATAGACCGATTCAATGTGATTCCTCCCACCAGCCGCTCTGCTCTCGGTTAATTTAAACACCAAAAACGGCCAACAAACCCGAACAAGTTCAATCTCACACCCACGAGCACCTTGCGACACTTCGCGAGCAAGATTATGAACAGATTTCGGATGAGGTTTTGGATTTTTCGCCACTCCGTCTGGTGGGGCCAACATTCCACACATTCACGCAACTAGAGCTTTCAGAGGCTGAAGTTATCTGATTAAATATAAATAAATGCTGATGAAATCAAACTCACCAGGGCCGTCATCGGCCAATTGTGCCTCAGGTTTGGAACAAGCAACAAGCCGCAGGGTAGATGGGGAGCCACGGTTCTATTGGCAATGCCAGGCCATTCTGTTTTCCTAATGAACTTTCGACATTTTCGTTCCAATTCGGCTATCGAGGGCGGGAAGTTCCGAGTGTCCGACGTTCGATATGTTGCACGAAGTTGTGCAAGCAACCAGCAGTCGTTTGTGAGGCAAAAAACCTAATTTTTTAATAGTTGCCTACATGAACAGGTTGCGTACTTTTTGGATTGACTACATGCTTTAAAGTATCGACCGCAAAACATTCATTGAACCGGACCGCGTGACCGGAAGGTTGGTGCCGGGATAACAACCCCGCCAGTAAAACACACAAAGTTACAGTAAGCAACAGTTATTAATATTGTCTCTGGTGCAGACCAAGATCGCTCGGCGGTTGTAGCCAGATCGGCGGTCAAGCCATCAATTTAAAATTGTAATTATATAAAAAGAATAATATTTTAAAGGCTTGTTGATTTGAACCGAAATGTATACGTTTTCGTTACAAAACTTAATTGAAAATGATGGAATACGAATCTTCCTGTGTCACTCATTTCAATGTTCTTAACATTAATAAAATTAAGGGAATTTCTATTAAAAATAAAAATCAAATAAACGAAATTAATTCTCCGTGACATAGCGAGGTTGAGTTCACCAATTTGCTACTACGTCTAATGGTTCCATTGCACAGAAAAGTAACAGGGTTGCCCGAACTCGGTGAGCAATCGCACTAATGACGATGGCACGATCTGCATCGATCAATGACAGAACCCGGCAATTTGGGACCTAAACCTAACAGCTACCCACAACCGGCTTCCATTCGGTACGATTCTTCCTGTTTGGCCGCGCAAAATCCACCAACCTTCATTAGAGACGGCGGATCGTGGCCGCCGGGGTACGGCGCACGTCACGCTCGATCATCATAATGGAAGATGCGCGATGCTCCGAAGCGATCGACATTAATCATTGAGCATAAAATCTGCAGATTGGTATCTGCTGAGCTACCACCATCAGGTTGGGATCTATTACCCGTGGAACTTCAAACGGCGATTGTGCTCTGGAAGGGCACACTCCATTCACCACCGGCTGCCAATGGTAAACCAACATTAAAACGGTGACTGATAGTGAGCATCCCCGACAGCAGTTTGTGGCAGCGCGTCAGAGGGTTCCTTTTCCTAGGATTAAAACCCAATTGACCTCGGGTGTCGATACTCGTCCTCCTTGGTCACCTAAACGTCCCTCGACAACATCGTGTGCGCGTAGAACAATGTGGGCTGCAGTTACGTGTGTGAAACGGTGATCGGTAATCGAAAAAGACAATTTATGATGTCAACTCAGGGACAACACCGCCTCGTCGGGTCTCCTTGCCAGGGTAGATGGGCAATCACTGCCGCTCGTGTTGCGTACCTTCACCGATCGACATCGGTGCCAGGGCCTTGTCTTCGCTCGAGTGGTATTCGAGGACCACAACCCTCGAGGAGCGGCGGCATTAGATAAAGAGTGTATGCCGTTTAGACGATAGATCGAAACAAATAGACCCCAAGAATAGCAAAAATTAAATAATCATCCGTTTGTGAGACGCTCGATACAGGGTCGCCGAAAAGCGCCACTTCAGTCATCTGTGACCTTGCGCCTTGCCAGTACTTAAAAATAGAGATCCCGCAAAACTCGGCATTGGTGAATACTTTACCCCACACGTTGCCATCCGACTGAAATGAAGGCTACTTTGGATGATAGCACCGTGTACGCAATATGGCTGTAGCTTAGCTCCTTGCCAGTAAAAGGTTGCGTAAAGGTGTACCACGTCGGCGAAGTCTGCACGTCTCATCGGCTGTACGTTGGGCTGCCAATAAATTCTAAGTTATGTTTCAGCAACGAAAGTAAATCAAGGCTCGCACGCTCTCTATCTCTTTCTGGGCGGTCCGAAGAAGATGCTCCATCCCAGGTTCGGCTTTTGACGCAATGGCGGCACCGTGAAAAACGTTCACTTCCTTCCAACCGATCACGTAACAGCAATCTGACGTGGGGAATGGGAACCTGCGTGCGTCTTAAAGTGGGTTAGTAAAATTATTTAAGTCCAAGTCGAAGTGTTGCGTTTTATCCATCAATTCCGGAAATTTGAATGTATAATTTTAGGTGGCAGCAGAACAGTAGTAAACGCAATAATCCCCAAGTTATACAATATTTAAATCTAATCCAGCTCAACTGGTGCTTTCAAGGCGGACTATCTAATTTTGTATGCTTCTTTCCGCTGCTGAATGCCAGCCACCGGAGCACCCGAACGCCAGCAACGTACCACCAACGACGTCGTGGCGCTCGGTCCTCATTATAGACACGATTCGGATTCATGCCGCTCTCCTTTCCCATCGCAGCTTAAACACCCTCTGACTGTGGAGCCCGCGAATCCTTCAACCGGGGGTGCGCTCGCCGGTAGACTGGCCACTTGGCGGAAGGTACGTGTGCCATCATTTCGTCACCTTGAACGTCCGAGATGACCATCCTTCACCGGTCCGGGCTGTGACCGGCTACCGAGATCATCATCGTCTCTGCGCAGTTCCCAACACAACTCTGCTCCTCTGCGTTGGCCTCCATCCTATCCATCATCGGCAAACGGTTAATCGCCGACGGCCCGCCATGGTTTTATGAGCCCCCTGTTCGCAAGCGTTATGCCCCAGAAGTACATTCGTTCCATTCTTGGCCATTGGCCACGCTCTGGTGGCCGGTGGGTGAGAAATACGTCGCTACAGAATGCGGCGTGAATAGTGTGAGCAGAATAACTAAACGCGGTGTTTTCCTTTCTCTTCAACGGTGACGTATGCCGAAGTGGACTACGGTCCCAATTATTTTATCAAACGTTCCCCGACGGCACCGAAACTGCGTACGTCATTCACCGTTCGGCGATGTCGACATGAATGGGCCTCGCAACAAATGGAGAGTTTTGAATTAGAAAAATTAGGAGATTTATTATGCAAGAGGTTGCACATAGCTACTTGGTACGTTGGCAAGTGACAAGCTACAGTAGAGCACGTGCAAATCCATTTAGAAAAATGAACATATAACGATATGGAAAATCTTATCTAATATTATTATTTTCTACCCCAAATCAGGTTCTGTCGAACCTGAACATCTTGATGGCACATACGTGATACTCGCTGTTACAGGATTTTAACTACAAACAAAAGATGGTTAACAAACCAAAAGGACCAGCAAACTGTCTTAAAGCATCCAAAGAAGGTGTCGGTATGCAAAGGCGGTGTGACTTGCAAAACACCAGAGGATATCGCACGAATTAACAAATGTCATTGGTGCTTTTCCAGCCCTCCAATCTCAGTTCAACCCCGTTTGGTAGTACGACGCGCACCAACTGACCTTTTGCGGAGCTCACCGAAACAGTAAAATAAAACATTGCGCAGTGATGCGATCGAATTTCGATCTTGCAAATCAGCATCAACAAAGAGCTGGTGTTGCACTGGAAAGGGTGACCACTCTCACTCGCCGGCGGAGTGTTACTGGCGCCCAGAACGCTGTGCTGGTTATGACTGATGACGTGCGATTAGTCGCTGTATAGATAGGCACGGTAAGCTGCCAACCTCCACACTCAATCCGGACTAATGTTTCGCCCTCGACATCACAGACGATCACTGGTTGTGATGAGTTTTGGCGCTTTGATCATCAATCACACGTTTGATGGTGTGAAGGAACAATCAAAAAGGGGTTGAAGCGAACCTGTTTTTGGGGTGGCTGAAAATGGCAAATGGACGCAGAGGCTGCTGCCTACGGGCAGGACGATGGGTCGGTACCACAGCTGACAAATGCCGCCGTTTTACGATAACGATGGCCTAGTTTCGGTGGCAGAAAACAGAAACGGAGATAACGTCCAGATCAGGTGAAGGATTAGTTACTCCCGGCGAGGTCAGGTAAATAATTCATACACCAAAAAAGCGCTCACGGAACAACCTTTAAGGTGTTTCGTATGCATGAGTATTCGGTAGGCAGTGTACGAGGTTTGTTCAAAAAGTATCGCGACTTTTCAATTTCCGCGGACTACGTATATCCGATTTTCAAAGTTTTTGTGGCGTTAGGTTGCTACACTTGTCAGTGACTTATGGTAGAAATTTCGGCCATTTTGAGTAATCAGTAAATTTTGGACAGCTGTTTTGCTTGGGCGTGTTTTGACTCATCGTCGATTTTTGTGTACGCCAAAACTCTAATTGACCACGAAGCGGTAATTTAAGTTTTGGAAACAGAAAAAAACAGAAAAAAGTCACAGGGGGCCAGATCTGGGGAATAAAGTGGCTTTGGCATCACTAGAGAGTTGTTTTGGCCAAAAATTCGCGCAGAAACAACGATGTGTTACCAGTGTCGCAAAAGCCAATTTTTGTTTTTCCACAAATCCAGACGTTTGCGGTGGATTGCTTCGCGCAAATTGCACATAATTTTTCGGTAATATTCCTTATTGACCGTTCTACCCTTTGGCAACAACTCGTGATGAAACACGACCCTGCAATCGAAGAAAACTGCAAGCAAAACTGTTCGCAATCGATCAAAGTAGGCTTTTCGACGTTCACATCTTCTCGGCCTACTGAGAAAAATTTGAAACACCGATAAGCAATGCTTTTGGTCTTAAAAGCTTCACCATAAGCCACAATCAACATTTCGATTGCGTCCGAGTACTTAATTTCGTTTTTCATACAAAATTTGATAAAGATTCTTTGCCATCCATTTTTTGGAAGAGACAAAAATCGACGATGGGCCAAGACACGTGCACACTAAAAAAATTGTCAAAAAATGACTGATTTTTCAAAAATTTTCAACTTTTCACCAAAAAATCACTGACATGTGTAGCAATCCAACGCCACAAAAACATCGGAAATCGGATATACGTAGCCCGCGGAAATTGAAAAGTCGCGATACTTTTTGAACAAACCTCGTATGCACATAATCCACCCTTCCCCAGGTTTCTGTGAGAAGCGTTCGTGGGCCCATGTAAGACTTGCCGTGAGAAGTGAGAGAAAAGAAATGTGTTAACCATTTCGATAACTACAAGAAAAGTTCGAAAAAACGACGAGAGCGTTGAATGACGGAAAAAGCATCCCCAAATCCCACGTTCCGACTTTGAATGCATAAGCAAATCAAATCTCCTCGACGGTCCATTAGGCTTCCGGCAACTCTCGGCGACACCGTACACGCATTTACACTCCCGACTAATAATTCCCATCGATTTTCCATTCTCCAACTGGAGAATGGCGTACGCAGAGAATATAACGGATGGTCCCTTGGGAAAACGCCACGCCTTTTCCATGGAAGCCACCACGCGACGCGGCACGAGTGATTCGGAATGAGGCCGGAATGCGTAGGAGCTGCCGCCGAGGAAATCGGAACTCCACCTTTTCGGGGCGCAGGGCGTCTTTCGCCGAGGAGAAAATCCAACAATTTGGTCGGTGAATGTGTTTTTTTTGTGTTTGCTGTTGGTAACTCACATTCCTGCACACGACGCGTCGGCCTCCGCACTCACGCACATTGGCACGCCACTTCGCGCTGTATGAATACGTTACGGATTTGGGTGTGTTGGTGGTTGGGAATGTCCTTCGGGCTCTGGCTAGCACTTGGAGGATTAGTATAGCCCGCGCCAGAACCGTCACGATGATGGACGGAGGTCAGCGAAAAGTCATTGTCGTTTTGTGGCGAAATTCGTTGCCAGTCTTCTAGATTCCGTTACATAAGTGATAGCTCCAGGCACGGTAGGACCATTAATGGGGCTTCTGCTGAGCTTAGCCATATCCACAGTAGACACAGAGAGCCTTGATAAACCGTGGTGGTGTTGGTGGACGAGTCGCGTGAGAGTTTTCCCGCAGAGAGCGAGCATCGTGGTCGTGGTGAAAATCGTGCGGGTTCTACCCAGAACTCACCACCGCGAGCGGGCGGCCAACGAACGAATAATCTTCCGACATTTCTCTCTAAACCCGCCACCAATCGATCGCATCGGGCAGGATTGTGGGGCCGCCACCAACACACCGTATCCTGCCACTGTCATGAACGAAAAAAAAAATTGCCGACAGAACAGGACGGGTTCGATAGTTCGACCAACTACCCCAAAGCTTGCGACAAGACCACAAGAAACAAGAAGCTAAGAAACCAAATTCAATATCGACGCTCCAACGCTGAGCGGTGACAGCGATGACGACAATGGGTTTCAGAGCTTTTCCGAAAACAGTTTTTCCCCGGTCGCCCGCAGTTGGGACCAATGGTTGGGATGGCAAAATTTAATTTACAGCACCCTCTCGCACACGAAAGTTCCCAGCATGACCGGGTTTAATGGTTGATAATTTATTGCCAAAGTTCTGTGCGGTCCGCAGTTTGCGGTAGTTTGGGTTCGCGCGCAACCTCGCGGTAGCCTCCGGCCAGCAACTGCAGCGGAACGTGTACTTGCCCCGTTTTGCCTCACCGTTTCCGATTCGGAACGGACCACTGGAATCATCTACCCGCTGGTGTTCGTCTGGTGTTCCTGGAACTGTTCGTGGGCTGGACCTGGCTGGTCCACAGCATGGTCTTCATGTTTTGGCTCCCTCAATGGCTCCTGATACATAAAAAGGAAAGAACAACCTAACAAGAGCAGAGCCAGGTTCGAGCGCGTTGTTTATAGACAGTGAAGCAGAAACAAGAATGACGCCGTGGGAGCTGGAACCACTCTTGGTCAATATGGAGCATTATCTGTCCAGGTGGAAAAATCCACTGCCGAGCTTGACGGAGCTTTCAGCACGTACAGCAAACTGCGCCCAGAGGCGAACACAATTTTCGTGGTTGTGGCTTCCAAACCCAGTCCGACCACATTTCTGTCCCTGCGACCTCCATTTCATTCCGTTTGTTTCTTCCGGTTGAATGAATCGGAGCCCAGGACTTGGGCGGTTCCTATCGCTCCGGAAGAGTCGTTTCCCGTTACATGCTTTCGGGCGGCCTGTTTCAGTCACGTTCGCGTGGGCATATGATCTGTCCGGCGCCGTCAATGAGCTGACCAGGGCCAAAAAGTAGCGACGTCGCCTGAATGTGACATGCACCCGTAATCGTTGCCGATAAGACACTGGGAGTCTTCCGATTTAGTAGGTAGCACACGTGACGGAAGATAGACAGGTTAGTCGACCAGTCGACGTGCCTGAAAAAAGCATCCATATTTAATCACTTGGCACAGGGTAATGCCAACTGGTCTACTGGGTAAGTCTAGCGAGCAAAACGGTGATAAATCAAACACTTTGCCCACTGACACTCACCAAAAACAGCCCACGCAGTTACTGCACCTAAAACCCCTCCTGTACCTGTTGCTGTAGGTCGAAGAATCTGTTAGGATTGGGGTTGAAAGACGGACAACGTGCATTACGTGTGTTGTTTGCATCGTCCGTGGTCGTCGTATGTGACGCGTCACATGGACCAATATCTAAGCCACACTTTCTTCGAGAACAGTGTGCCGCCGGTCGTTTGGAATAAAAATAAAGATAAATCAATAACGAAGAGCCAGCAGGGAACGTTACCAGCGTTGATTAATGGAACTAACGTACTGAATGGTCAACATAACAGCCGCCGTTACATGCACCGATCCAACGGGTGATGCAATGACGCATGTGTGCATCTTCTTCAACGACCGCTTCCTACATCTCCGCTATTCAAACACGTTCCACTTGTGACCCGTATCGACGGCACGTACCGCAAGCGTTCCATGTCACAAGACCTTCGCTGGTGCTTCGGAGCTAATTCACTTCGCATCGCTTGAGGATCGCCCACAAGTGTCGCCGAAGTGGGCCATTTTCTATCACCCGGTTTTCGTGGCCTTTGGCAATGCTTCAAACGATGGACAACTAGTGTTGGCTATTCATTATGTAGTAGGTTTGATTTCCCTTCCCTTCATCTATCAACATTTCGCTGCGAAAGAACGTGAAATGCTACTGAACCCTATTCTAAATAGAGGATCTTTAAAAATAGGTTGGCCTTTCAGCTACACGGCCGCAGGACCGGATGTCCCAAGTGACATTCATGCTTCTGGGTATCTCAGTGAAACGACTTCCCTTGAGACAAACACGATAATCGCAAGTTATCGCACATTTCGCCCTGCTCCGCGTAGGGCTGCTAACACCCATACACGTTGAAATGAAGTAGCGGAAGGCACATCATCGTACAATCCGAAGGCCTTAAAAACGGATCCTTACTAGCAGAAGAATAAATAACTAACAACTCACAACGTTTCACAATAACATAACATTCGACAAAATAACAGCCCACTGACACGTTTCGCGCACGTTTCATTCGACTTCAGGCATGTTCTAGCGTGTAAAACCAACGCAAATTTAGAGTCCCTTGACCGTGCCTCGACTATCGGAGAAATATGCAAATCCTATCCTCTGACAAATATGTTTCCCGTTAAACGCAAATAGTTCTAGGTTTTCAGAAAACTATCAGCTTGACGTGTATAGAAAACGAGATTCATTAAAAATGTATTTAAATTTTAAATTTCAACATTATTAGTTTCCAGTTACTTCCATTACTGCAACCTGCACTGGACCATCAATTAAACATAAGCATCGCGCAACCGGACTTGAACATCGTTTTTCTCTACGCTGGGTCAACAACATGACAATCGTGGAAAGCTACAACCTGACAACGACAGCGAGAACTCAGCCGGATTAGTTGTGGTTGGGCATCACTGAAGCTTGCGAGTCTGCAACAAAGTATTGAAAATGTACTGGGGTGTTCAATAAGTTCGGAGCCTCGATAAGAGTACTAAATCTCTTTCAGTCTTTCGGCGATTTTCCAATATGATATCCTGTGTCTGTGGCCCAAACACGTCCCAAAAGCGTTATTGACGTGGATCGTCTTTGAGGCTTGTACGACCACGTTTAAATTCAGAAACACACCTTTTAAAGTAGTAGTTAAAGACGAAGAGTCCTTATATACTTTCAACATTCGTTCATAATTTTCCTTTGCCTTTAAACCTTAAAAAATTCAATTTCTGCACGATACTGGATTTTTTCCGTTGTAAAAAATACTGTGACACAACGATATTAAATTGCTTTTTAATAAAGAATTTAGTGATCGATTGAGATGTAACTGAACATACGTTCATATGTAAAGTGTACCAACATAACAAAAAAAAGACCTCTGCGAAAGAACGTAACTGCGAACTCTAGGCTCCGTACTTATTGAACACCCCAGCATATATACTTCCTCATAAATCATACGCTATAGAGAAAAAAATATACTTGTATTTGAATATTACATAAAAAAGAAAAAAGGTTAATGGAAAGTTCCTTTTTGAAATAACATTAGTTACGAGAGTACGTCTTTATGAATATTAATTCGTCAACATTGTTTGCTTATACCTTCTACGCCTCTCGTGTTCGTGTGGTTAATTGAAGTTGAAACTAACCCACCGAAAAACTAAAACCATAGAAAAGTGTTCACACTCCTTCACGCCACGGCTTGTGATGGCACACGAAACTTTGTTGGCAAGGATCAGAAAAGCGGGCCAGCCTTCCCACCAGATCGATAGCCCTCGAAAGAGTTTGCGCTACATCTTGGGACCTGGAAAGGGTCGAGAAATCGGGTAGCCGGGAGTGAAAACCCCGGGAACCAACATGCAGCCATCGGAATGAATGAGTCCGTGCAATGGTCTCAAAGTGGAGCCGGGCAGCACGATTGGACTCCACAACCATTTATGTTCCCTGTTTTATGTGCCCCGTCATCAATTACTCTTGGGCCAGGCGTTTTCAGGCGCTTGGCGCTGTACCGTCAATAAAACTGGTTGGTTGAGAAAACTTAACCTCTCCGGCGGGACTCGGGATCTCGCCTCTTTGAGCCAAACTAATTGTGCACATGATTCAACGCTTATCGTTTGCGATTTGTTGGGCAAATTCACAACTCCTTTCGGTGGTCCGGTTTTTGTGCCAAAGGGCCGCACTAAGTGTTCTTCGAAGGGTTCCGTACAGCTGGGGGGGAGAGCGGCGAGAGCGCCACCCTTACGCCCGCTCCGCTTGTGCCCGTCCTTTTCCGTCCCGGGCCAAAGGCTTGGCTCTCGTGTGTGTAGTGGAATGTGTGCCATGTGTTTGTCCATCCAGTGTGCTGTGTGTGACGTCATTCGGGGTGGCCGGACCAATCAGCGCCACAGTACACCCGTCGGTGGGACCCGAAGGACATGCGCACTCGCGGCGAGTCCTTCCAGATCGTCGAGTGGAAAATCCACCACAACCATAGCTAAAGGATACGCGGGTTCTCTCGCTCTCCTCTTTCGGTGCACGATGGTGTGCGTGCGCGTGGTGAGTTTCGAGAGCCGTGGGACTATCTCCCCAAAGTGGTCGATCCGGTTTCAGAGGTTCCGCAGCGCGAGAACCGTCGACCTACGGCTAGAATGTACTAACGTTCGCTGCGGACCAGATCGAACGCGGTGGTGGTCTGTCTTTCACACGGCCTTTTGGCCACCTTTTTTTTTTTGAGTGTGCTTTCTCCATTTGTGTAGTTTCTAAGGTTCCTGCTACGGATCCGGAGCTGGGCCGCCTTTCCGAAGCAGGAACCTTCTAGCCCGTAGGCGACGTAGTGCAAGGTGCTTGTTCCAAGAACGAGAACCTAGCTCAGGATAGTGAGGAACTTCGGTCGGTAGTTACACCCAACTCTAGTTCTCGCCAGGAAAGTGAGGTCATGTAGGTGGCCCCTGCCAAAGATGGTGTAGAAAAAAACGGATAGTGAGCTCACGATTTTTGACTTTCGCGATGCAATCAATAATTGAAGTCAAAGTCCTTTGAATGTGAATCCTAACCTCCCATTGTTTCGCTTCCCAGCGCAGGCTATCGTGTGTGAGGTGATCCGGGGGAGCCAGAAAAAGAAAGCTTGCCTATCCGAAGGAGGATCTCCCACCGTGCGGGGGAGCCCTTTGCCTGTGCCAAGGGGAGGCAGCCCTCACAGTCTTCGTTCGGCGGGGACGGTGTGCTCGAAAGTGCGGTTGTCGGGTCGGAGTGGGCGGTGGTTCGGCTGGTTGTAGCCTGAAGTGTGGCCTCGGTGAGTGAAAGTGACCGCGGGTGGTGCGGAAAGCAAAGCGAAACGTGATCACAGCCCGGGACCGGAAGTCCACGTTCAACGTCAAAACCCCGAAGGCAGTGACCGTGGCGGCCTCTAGCGACAGCAACAACGGTGCGGGTGAATCGAACGCCCTGCTCTCCAAGCTCGGCACCTCACTGTTCGGGGCCACCGGCTCACCCCAGAAGGTGGTCACCAACATCCGTGGATTCCTTTCGAACCGGCTACCGAGTGTGTCGATACCGGATACAGGTAGGTGCAGCGAATCGATTCCCCAAAATCCTATCCCGTTCCGGACCGCTGGGTGCCTTCACCCGACAGTAGGAAGCCCCGTCCCTATTAGGATCCTTTCCACACCACACACACACACACTGGCCGAACATAGAAACATAGAAACAATGGCTGCAATGTTTTGGTTTTTCGTTTTCCAATTTCATTTTTCCATTTCCGTTTGTGCATCAGAAAGCCGCCAAACCCGTTCGGTGACAAGGGCCAGGGAAACAATTACGTAATTAGATTGGCCGCCGTTACCACCTTGACGAGGCGGTCGGGTCGCATCTTCAGGTCTGTTTTCCGGAGGCGGGCAAGACCTGCATTTCTTGATGTCGTAATGAAATTTGCCTCGCGTCTTGCCAGCGTGCGGCGCTCGCGTCGTAACGATTTAATTCTATTAAAAGTCAAGTCACAGCCTTTCGCTATCGGCCATTTGCCGCCAGTCCTTAGTGGGTGACTTCGAATCGAACAAAAGACGATAGCAAACGAGTTCCTTTCGCTGTAAAGCTGATTCATTAATTAATTAGTGGCCGTTTAAATTGGATGATGTTACGCTTGGAGCGAGAATCGATGGTCAACGGGGTGGTGGGTTTTGCAAGAATTTGCATGCTTGCGGCACTTTGCTCCGGACCGACAGAGTTGATGGTCACACAAAATGGCGGCGGGCCATCTTTTTTTCCAAGCACACTGGAGCAGGTCCCCAGCAGCTCCAATCGTAAAATTAAGCCACTGCCAGCACGAAAGCTCTCATTCTCGCGAAAAGCTCTCCCACGGTGCACCTGTAGTAGTGGTTGTTTCCATCGAGGACTGTGAAATGTGGCGGAAGGATGTTCTTAACCTAAAAAAACAACAGACCGAGAGAGTGAGAGAGAATATGTTGGAGTGAGAGCGTGTCGAGAAATTGAGAGCGGGAGAGCTCCAGAATCAGGGGAGCCCACTTTTGTTGCGTTCGGTGTGCTTGTGTGTGGGTTCAGGTGAATCGAATCCTTACCTGTCCCCACAGAACGACAGGCACGTTCGCGGTTCGCGTTACACGACCACATATGACATCTGACATGCGGTTGGGGAAAATTTCATACACTGCACACCACCAGACCAGAACCGGAAACCATTGTCGTTCGTTGGCGGCCATTTCTTGGGGTTATATAATGTTATGCCCACCGGACCGAATAACAACCACACGGCGGCCAGTGCCGTCACATAACCCCCAAAATAGTGGAGAGACACGAAATTGGGACAATTAAATCCAATTTTAGCCCCATCAAAGAGCCGATCGATGATGTGCTTTCGCTCATCCCGTGCTTTATATTTGCGTTCTATTAATAAAAATTCTCCTTAATTTTATGTTGGCTTTCGGTCGCGTTCTGCAGACTATTTATGGCAACGAATCGTCAATGTTACGGGCCGGTTTTGGCCAACACGTTTATGGGATTTCCACCGGGCCCTTTAAAGCGATGTTATTGATATTATCATCTAGCCTTAACGCGTACTGGGTGTGAAACAAAGATTCTGGCAAAGGCTTGTCTGGGTGAACTTATGAAAAAAAAGATGCCAGTGTTAAATTCCTCAAAACAAATCCCCCCCAAATCTGCTCAACTGCATTCTATTCCGTCAATTGGGAAAATAATTTATTCAACGACCCAAATAAAAACAATCCAATTTGAGTATTTGGACAATAATATATACGCGCCTGAAGGTATGCAATCCGAAAGGCGCTCCTATCGGTCCCTTATGGTCACCCATGTAACTAGCACGATTTATGCAACGAAAAACGGAACATCCTGTGCCACAAGGCCAGCAAGGATTGCGGAACCTATAATTGCTATCGGATTTAAGTTCTGAACGCTAGGGATTAATTTCTTCGTCGCTACGAAGTTTTGCGCTGCGCCGTGGTTTTGCGGATTAAAAAGGCTAAGGCTGATGGCGTGTAAAACAACTTACGCTTACGCTTCTGAAGAATATACTGTGCCCGCCAAGGGCGAGATGGAAGCAACAACCACAGCAAACGCTCCCAACAAACTTGTCCCCGCGCGCGCCCACCGCCGAGTGGCAAGGCACTTACAAAAAACAAAAGCAACCATAACCACATTCCGTGCGCCCGCCATGTAGCCGTAGCCCTCCGGAGTGTGACAAATGCTAAAAAGGGGCCTTCGTAAAATCGGACGTTTTATCCACGGTTGGTTCCCGCAGGGAGTTCGAGCGCTTGCCGTTCGCTTTACTGCGATTAGGGCCAATCCGGTCTCCGGTCGGTCGGTGCCAAACCGAGAGTCAACGATCTACCCGCCCCGCTTCATCGATGTTGTTATTTTAAATCCCACCTCCTTGGGCGCGGGCGAAATCGCTCTCTCCCACCTAGTCGGGAAAACTCATTTCGAAACACCGTCGCCGGGGCCACGCGGATCGCAAGGACCAGACTGTGGGCCATTTCGTTGGTGTCGTTACCACGGGCGGTACCATTAAACCCGTCGCCACCGTCGGCCTAAGACAATGACGTAGGAAGGAAAACCCCGGCGACGGCGGCAACGGCGACGATATTTCATCATTATAATTCCTTTATTATACTTTGTTTTGACATCACAATTCGTGCCGCGTTTATCGCACCCTCGCTTCGGGAAGTCCGGACAACTCCGGTCGCTGTCTTCGTGTTTTGGGGCGAAGTTTTTCGGGGCTTAGCCTCGCCCAAAAGGCGAGAAAAATGGGCCTCCCGTAAAGCCCACTGCTGCCATTAATGTTTGGCAAGCGCAGATCCCTCGTGCTGGGCGCCCAACTTTCGTCTGGTATTATTATGATTGCATCAACCGGATGCCTTATCTAAACAACTGGGGATGTTTTACAAGTTTGCCCGACTGTTCCCGGGCCGGGAAAGTAAGCGATACTCATCCAGCACGTACGTGTGTGTGCGTTGGTTGTATGTGTGGTTTGTTGGTGGTTGAACGCGCCGGTTGAAGGAAGCCCGTGGAAGCCGCACCAGATGACGCCCGCTCAATAATGGCCGTGGCGCGTTCGCGGTGTCGTCCAACTGGGCCCGTCCGCCCAAAATGTGTGATCGATGCCAAACACCCGCCCAACCGACCGTAACCGAAGCTAGGGGACGCTCGCGGCGGACGACGAAATGCAATAAAAATCATAATTCCATCCTGCCAACAGGCGCTGACCTCCGACCGACCGAGGGGTTCCGGGTGCCAATATGACAACGATGATGGTGATAATGGCATTCCGGGCAGCTGCGAAAACCTACAAGGATGGTCCATTTTTCAGCTCTCCTTGTCAGTATCTCGGCAGAATGAAGTATACACTTTCCGCGAGAGTGCCGGACGGGGCTTCGCCGGAAAAGTCCTGCTGCTGCCGATGGCATAAATGGTAAATGAAGTGATTGTACTATCCGTGACTCTATCGGCCAGCTGACGAGGCCATTTATTCGCGGTAACACGGTTTATGCATTTGGCGAAAATAAAAGCAGATCATTAGCGAGCTCACGAGTGTCAGGTGAATCATCATCACCATTCCAGTTCGTCATGATTCAACTTGTTTTTTTTTAATAAAGCAATAAATAAAATTCTCTTGATCTACTATCTATCTGGTAAACAGGGCATTTGATAAAATGGAACACCGCTCGCACTTAAAAAATAAGTCAGACCTGCCACTTCTCACTTCGACAAGTGCAGCAAATATTAATAGGGGAATACACCAAAAAACCAACTGCATTTCAAGAATTTCGTTCCATCCGTTGACGTCCCCCACAAGTTTATCTTTGCAAATAATAAAATAAAACGTTCAGAATCGACGTTTAACGCCCTACGTTGCAGTTTGAAGGTAAAGTAGTGTCGGAGTTGGAACATGAACCACTATTCCGTTCGTACGCTCTGGACAATATTTGACACTTTTTTCACCCACGTCAGTAAAGCACGGAATGTAGACCAGTATAGTCGGGAATCGTAGAGTTGTTTGTCGCAGGTGACTTATTAGGTGTGAAATTTCAAAGGATCCCGAATCAAATGACAACAGTTTGCGTGTTTTCCTACAATGTTAAACTAATAGATTGTTATGTGAACATAACAAGTTCGCAAGAATATTTCTAGGGTGAATAACATGTTGCTATAAATATGCCAGAGTTAGCATGTTGAATACGTTAATGAGCGAATGGTTTACATATTATTTTATTTATTTATTTACTTTACTTTAACTTCAACAGCACACTGCAAAAAGCAGATCTTTCCGTCCTTCAATGTCTTCGTCAAAATTGAACGATATTGCCGGATTCTTTTGTTGATCTAAATGATGAATTTATTTTATTTACTTAACTTTTAAAACGTCAAACTTCATTTTGGAAATGTTTACAACATTTGCTTCAACAACTATACTTTACTTTACTTCCCATCTTCGGAACCCTAACACTGGATGGATTACCCTATATTAGACCGCTTATTTATTCCATTTCATCTTAAAGTATCTCATAGGGAATTAAAAATCACGATGGATTTTAAATAACGGCAGTACCGATTTAAATTTCGCGCACCGTAACTCGTTACTACAATTTTTTCAACACCGTAACTCGTTACTACAATTAATCAGTACTTCGGATCGCGGAAAATGAAATACTTAGCTTGCCTCGCTCAACATCTTCGTTCTCAAGCTTCATTAAAATATTTTCCGCACCAAAACCGGCACCAAAATCCACGAATCAACTGCGCGGAGCATTAGCGAATCTGGTCCTTTAATCACCTGCAGATCCGTCATTTCCCCGGTTCAACCGCGCACCAAACTACGGTCGGCCGACGGTGGACGGTCGACGATGGAAGGAAAATTAGAATCACCCTCGTTTCCGGACCGGTTCCAGACCCGGGCTTTGTGGCACATTTTCCGACAACCCTAGGCATTCGAGGTCGACGTTCGCCGCCTTCGCCGTCATCGGCGTCGTCGTCGTCGTTGTGTCAGTCACAATTGCAGATGGAAATTGTATTACAATTTTATACATTCCGGGCGCACTTGAATTGGAAAACGCACCCCCAGGGGGATTAGCTCCGGCCGGAGTGCCCGGGAAGGGCTCCTTGATTCCGTCCCCAGCCTGCTCTGGCGTGGAAATGACTGAAAACCTGTCCAAGGGAGAGAAACATTGCGAGAGAGAAAGAGAGAAACCGAAAGAGACAGAGAAAGAGAGAGAGAAAGAGAGCGAGAGATAAGGATACAAACCAGCGGCCTCTAACAACGAGGGTTGAATTCAACGTTTGGAAGGAAAAATCTACGTCCGTCCCCTAGGCCGGCCGTTGGCAGAGGCTTTACTCTCCCCGGCGCGGTCTATTTACCTTATGTTTTGCTCATAAAATATTCACACGAATGTTGTTAAATAATTCACAACCATAACTTCCGCCCCACCTCGGAGCCGGTTGTCTACGGGGCATCCAAACCGATTTTCCGATCCGGAGAAGGGAAAAGGCGTCTGAAAAAAGGAAAAACCCCTCCGGCGGCGACGGCGACGGTGAGTACTCACCTCGGCCCGCCTGTCAGCGGCACTACGCTTTGGCGCTGTTTGGGCCAGGCGGACTTCCTTGCCAGGACCCGCTTTTGGTCCTGGTTCTCGTTTGTTCGCTCGTTTACCGGAAGATTGCAATCGATTTTTTCACCCTCCCTGGTACCTGGGTTGGTACCGGTGGAAGGATGTTGGGGAATTGAAGACCTGCGGAATAGCCGGAATACGCCAAACAAACTTCCCAACACCGGAGACGATCCCGGCCGAGCCTGAACAGTTTTGGAAGTTTTCGCGAAACCCAATTCCCGAATCCCAACTCTCCCTGGAGCTGGCGGATGTAGATGCTCAAGATCCGCCAAAAAATTGTCGGAAGCCTTTATTCTGCAGGATGCAAACTTCCCGACCATCTCGGCTAACGGCGCACGTCAGATAAGATGGTGAGACGGAGCCATGCTCGGGCGTGCTTCTGCGGCTCAAGATTATCGCCTAGTTCTAGTGCTCCCTTCCGGTTGAGCTTGACAGGAAATGTGTGGACGACGTTTATTAGTTTCAAAATGGCGTTTGCGTTTCCGCAAACCGTAAGTACATCGCAGCCGGTGTTGTGGCCGGCAGAGACTGTGAGACTCTAGAACCGGTCGTAAGTGATTCCCTAACCTACTTCAGAAGCAAAACTCATGACGCTCATTCTGAGAAGTCGCTTTTTGCACTACGCGCACTTAATCTCGCTCACATGATTGCCGGTAATGACCGGCCCGTTGTGGACGACGCCGTCATCATTTCTTTCACCGGTCTGCACGTCCATTAAGGCACTTGTGTGTGCTTAGGAATAATCGATGCCTAAAAACTCGACGCTGGTGACTCGTGACCGGTTCAAGTGGTGAGTCCATATCGCACCAAACGAAACCTAGTCAAGCACCGACCAACGGTCGGGCTCGCTCCGATAGTTTTTCAGTTCGCCCGCCCTTAATGACGTGGAAACACGCGAACGCTAAGGGACACGCTCATTTAGTGCGCGCTACAAGGACTACAAACTGCTACGAACCGGGAGCAGCGACGGGTAGTGTGCAACAAAGTAAAAGCGACCAGCCCAGTATATGCGCCTTCTCCAAGAGCTCACGAAATGAGTTTCGTACACCAGGGAGGAAACGTGAAGTCCTTGTTTCTTTTTTCCGTCGCTGCTGTGGTTGGGAAAGAATTCTACGTCACGCAGCCCTACCGGCAAGGTTGGTGAATGACGAAAGAAATAAAGGAACAAGATTTACGAGGTCACCTCCGCGTCGGTCTATACTGTGTAGTGTTGTGGGTGTCGGCGTGTGGCGGGCATGTTTTCTTTCGTGGCGCACCCCATGGCGGCCACATACAGAACGCCAGAAAATCGATATTTTTCCTACAAGACTCTGACTCGCTGAGGTGGCAGAGAAGCTTCTGGATTCTAGGGCTCCAGGTGGACTAGGACACACGCTCCGGAACGTTATAGAATAGTGCATCTTAGCTACGGGGAACCGGTCAATCGAGCGGAAGGATTCAATCGTTTCCCGCTGCTGGTTGGTTCAGGCACTCCAGGTCTCGTATAAGACATTTATAGTTTACAAAAAAGTAAACAGTTTCTAATTTCTGAGTCACTCAGACAGTCTGTCGAGAAATCAAACACAAACTTAACAGGAGAACCTAATCGTGCCGCAAACTTGTACAATCGATCTTTGAAGGAATTCTCCAGTCAACGAACGGTCCATCAATCTTTAACTTTGGACGTTTCTTTAACAAGTTTTGAGGCTGATAATGTCACCAAGTTACTTTTGTATATAGAAAAAAGAAAACCCTTCAAAGTTTTGTCCAGAAAAGGACCTAAAACTAGATTTTAATCCTGTTCGAACACTGTGTTCAATATTTTATCATCGAAGTAACGAAGTAAGTTTATTTTTACGAAGATCAATTTGATCGATATTCTTGTCTCTTTCTCGCTCTTGTCTTTTGGATCTTTTCTCATCTTGTCGTTCTGACATTTTCCATCATAAGCAACTAACTGTTCGTATTCGTAGTAAGCCTTACCCAATTTACTATCTCGATGTAAACCTAAAACCCGTACGACAGATTGGATGTTGTAATACAAAATTTACACAAACTCCACTGCAAAATATTTAAATCAAAAAGCTCTCTTTTAAAGCAGTCTAAGGACGTGCACTTCAATTCAATATGCACGCTGCGTTTTCAGCACCACACTCGTTCATTATCCTAATTGGGTGTCCAGCGCCGTGGAAATATCGATCTACGCTCCGCAGGATGGCCAACAACCGTGACGTATCACGGCGGGACGGTGACGCACTACGGCCCAGAGTGCCTTAAAGGTAGCCAACGTAGTGCACGTGTGCGCCGAGGGTCACGTTCGCCGCGCTGGACCCGGACCGCCTGCCTTCAATTGGATTAGGTCGCCCGAAAACGGAGAAGCACCGTATTCCGGTGCGCGCGGGTTTAATTCTGAACAAATATTTTCTCTAGAATTACTCCACTCGAGACTCGTGTGCGGGGAGGCTGCTTCTGGTTGTCAGTTTTGTTTGCGCGTTGTCATAGCCATCGCAGTCGGGAGCGGGAATGGGGCCGTAAGGGAGCCGGGCGTAAATCCCCGGGGGAGATGAACGAGTCGACGAGAGAGCACCATAAAACATTTCAAGGACCATCCTCTTGATCTGAGCCGAGACCACGGTGCTCTCGGAGATCAAAGAGTCGTCTCTGGTTCTACCGGTTGAAAGGGGAACCCAGGGCAACATAAATACCGTAACTCCGTACCCTCTGTTCCAGCTCACAGCAGCTCTGATGAATGGACTCGCTTCGCCGTAGTGCTGGGATCGAAGAAGGGACAAAAAATTAAACAATGGCAGGAAGTGGAAATTGAACCATTGAACCGACTTGAACCGAGTTGAGGTGTGCCTTTGGGAAACACCAATTGCTGCTCATTTTAATCCTCGGCCATTGAGTGTGGAAGGAAGTTCCAGTTACAATCAGTTCCTTCGATGAGCTTAAGCACCTTACAGGCGAATAGCACAGAGAAAAGGACTACGGAAGGCGCCAGTAATGCGACTTGTGACAGGTACTTGGGCCCGCGTCGGTTTGTTCGGACACCTCAGCATTTTTACAGTCTGAACGAATTGAAGATAACTTACAACCACCGAAGCCGATTACTTTGTAATCCACACTCCACCAAGACCCGCTCGCTTCCACCGGGACGCCACTAGGCGATAGCTTCCGCTTCCGACATACGGTTGAACCAGCCAGCGTCTGTAACACAGCCCGTGTTGTATTGCTCCAATTAATCACACCCCGCATCGCCAGCCCGGGGGGCGAATTTTGGCGAACGGACAAGCGACTCCAGAAAAACGTGGACAAAATGGACATTTCATTCCTGTGCGAGGAAAACGCAAGTAAGCTAAATTCGTACCCTCGTAGGCTGGAGGAGATTAGTGGTCACCACCACAAAGCGTGTTGTAATCCGTGCGGTCGGGATATTTTGTCGGAACAGCGTGCTGAAACTAATTCGCCGCGTCGATATTGATCTGAAGTCAAGGTTCTGCTGAGTCCGCTACCGGCTCCGATAACGGTCCGTTGTCAGGCCGTGTAGCCGTTGTAACCTGCCCCCGACAAGCCGGTTAATGTGCTGTGCCGAAAACGTGTACCCAATGATGGGTTACAAGACAAACGATTTAATGAGCACGAGTTCGCTCCCTTTCGGGCCGGGAGGGAACCGGATCGCCCGATGAAGACATCGGTGGGAGGATGGGTTTTGCGCAAGGGACACCAACGACGAGGGGAGCGATGGTGATGAAGATAGGGAATGAAGCTGCCAAATTCACCCTCGTCTCATTCGGTGCGCATAATGGAGACGAATTTCTGGCCTTCCGGTCACGGGCGTTGGGCGTCCGGAGCTCGGTCCGGAGAGTCTATTATTAGTCACGATGGTTCCATGAATAAAACATTCCCCGAATACCTCGCCGGCACCGGGCGGACGTGATTTTAGAACAAGCCGGTCTGGGCTGGTCGGAGATGTAGAGCATCTCGGAGAAATGCCAACAATTTGACCCAGATTGATTATACGGCGAAGCTCACACAATTGGCATCCGGTCTGGCTGACGGATCTTGCACCTTGCACCAAACCTACGTCGAAAGGGCCAAATAGCTGCCGGGTACCGAGGGTGTCGCAGCATTTGCATTCTACGGAGCCACAGGCACGATTAAATTCCACCGGGACACACGGTCCCTTGAGGGTTTGCGCGACAAGATTTGCTCTTTAACTCACCCGCCGATGATGGTCTGATCCTACTCAACCTCGCCGTCACCGTCAACTTGAAGAACCCGAGCCCGAGCCCGAGCCAGCGACCGAAGCAAAGAAAAAACGGAACGAAATCCCCGCGTTCCCGGGAGGGGTTCGACGAGCAAATACTTCCTGACTGGTGGCTGGTTCCTGTTTGTCCCCCGGTGGGAGTTGCCGGAGCGAAATACCCGCAAGGGGTGGACCAAACGACCGAACGTGGCATAAAGTCATTACGTGTGTTTTGTCAATAGAACGTTCCGATCCTGCCGGTTGTCTGTCGAGCGCATTTGGTTACTTCCGAACCGAACGCTAAGGCGGATGCTGCCGACTTCCCGAAAGTGCCTGCGTTCGCACACCCTGCCACAAAAAAGGATACTCTTACGCGTGGAAGAGCAGGAGAAAATCACAAAAAGCCAAACCGGAAACAATGGTGGGCTATGCTGGCATTATCGTGACGTGGCTGATAGGCCACGCAGCGTCTGGCGCGTATCTCGGGAGGGTGATTCTTTAGCAGGCCGGCTCCACACTACAGAGGAAACGATAATGAATAATGAGGGGAAATTTCAAATTAGATTTCGTGATTGAGCCGATGTTTGATGGCAATCAATTATTTGGCAACGGCAACAACCACCAGCAGCGCATGGGTAACGAAGCCAATTTCGAGGCCCGCGACCGTGGATGTTCCTCGGCCGCCGCAGAGCGCATTGATTGGTGGTGGCTGAGGGTGGTGGCCACGGCTGGGTAAACGAAGGGCGGACGATATTTCGTAGCCAATGGAGCCCAAAACGGTCTTCCAGCATGCTAATCGATAGGAACATACTTGCATCCACGGGAGTGAGTAGAGAGTGAGAAATTAGTTCTACAAACTGCGGCTTAAAAAGCGAACCTATATGTTCGCTCGACATCATGTCCTTCAATGGAGCAAGACTCATGTTATGGGAAGATTATGACCAGATGCACCACCGTGTCAATAGTTGCCGATCGTAAGGATTACGAACATTGTTTCTTCATAGATGACACAAGCTGCGTTAATCATTCTCAGATTGTAACATGGATTCCTTAGATCGTCCTGAGAAACAGTTATTTCTGTAAGCATTTGACCCCACTTCAAAGGTTCCTTCGGCTGCTGTGTTAATAGATTAATTTATTAGAACGGACAGAGCCGTATTAAGCATTAATTCAAAGTTTTGCGCTCATGACTGATGTCTTTTGCATAGAATCCGATGTATCGGTGCACCGCTGTGTTACTGTTAGTTGGTTAGTTTAGGGTAACAGGATGTCAATAGAAACACTTACCTTGGGACTTGGGAACTAAGAGTACTGATGAACAGCATGAACTTAACATGACAAATGCCATCAGCCATAACCTTTCGTAGAGCCATACAAACAAATGCCATAACCTTTCGTAGAGTATTATTTATCAAACCATTGAATATTTTACATCCCGACATAGGTTAGCTTATTGAGAACTCCCCTACATCGAATTAAACAATCAAAAGCTACAAATCTTTGGCAATGCTAGAACGGAGGGCAAGCTACACAAACATGAAATCTAAGCTTCAAAAGGCACACTCGACAGACAAAAATGCCCAACCATGTTGTTACATCGTATTTGTGTGACTCCCTCAGAAGACATGATTCGCATTAATTCTCCCACTATCCATCTTCCCTCTACGTATCAGACCGTTTTTCATCTCACCTCGCTCGCCATATCATTAACATTGTAACGCGCCAAATGGCCTCTATCAGTACGGCTCTAGGCATTCTTCCATTTCCGGTCTGTTTTTCCTTGTGTGTCGTTTCCGTTTGATTCCGCATAGTTCGCGGCGCGATAGTGCGTGCTCAGCTGTCACAAGTTTCGTGCCAAGTTCAACCCACTGTGACGGCCGATTGTGCAAATATTGTGTGTGGATCATCACCACCGGCTGTCCAATCCCGCCAACCCGTCCGCCATCATCACGGGTCAACGGCAGTGAACGGCAGGCCGGCAGCCGGCCTTTTAAAGATCTCGACCATTTAACTTCATTAGGCTTAATTTCACAAACGTGAACCGAGCACGCGAAACAATAGACGCACCGCACGCGACGCGAAACCGGAGCACACCGTGAATGAAGCAAGTAAAACCATCAGCTCCGGGTAGCTCCTTCCGCCCCAAAAGGCCTCCGTGGCGCATCCTTGAGAAGCACAGAAACAACATTTTGAGTCCCCCAGAGGCCGGCCGGCGGGCCGCCGAACGAAGTCGGAACCGAAGTCGAAGAACGGAACTGAAAAATGGAAGAATCGCTCAAACATGGCATGGCCACTTGGGCAGCCTTCGAGTCGGTCAGCCCCGGACCGAAACCGGAACCGGTTGCGCTCTCACACTGGCTTAGGATTGTTTTGCTTTGATTTCATTTGCGCGCGTTAATTTTCCAGCCCATTTTTTCCTGATGCTACCGACTTTTTGGCTGCATTTTGGCTGTTTCCTTGTGAAGGAGCCGGATACGCTGCCTTATCCCGTTTTGGCTTGGCTTCGGGTTTTTGTTTTCTTTTTCTTTTCCTCTATAGCTCGCGCACCCAGTACCACCCGCAGTTACTGCAATTCCCTTGATTCCTGCCAGAAAAACAAACAGATCGAAAAAAAACAACATTCAATCGACCCAAAACAAATCAAAACAAAACGATTAAAATATTGTTTCTGTGTTCTCAAGGTTGCCGCCGCCGTCGCCATCTTGGACACCTCGGCGCGTGAACGGCATTAGTGCGTGTGCGCCCGCGCGTGTGTGTGTGTGTATGTGGGTCAGTGAAGATCGGTGAGGGATAATTGGGGTACGCGCACGCGCACCTAGCTCTTACCTATACCCCCCTGTCCCCTGTCCAACCCCTGTTCCCTGCGCCGTGTCCACTCCACTATCCAGTGATCCGATCTGAGCTGATCGCGCAGCACATTCGCGCCACCGCACGCCACACGATATGCCCCATCGGAACGCTCGGCCCGGAACGAAGCAAGCGAAGCCGACAACCCTGCCAGCCCTAACAACCCTCTAAGTCCGGGTTCCTCCAGCCGAGGATATCGTTGTGAGCGGCCGCCAGAACTAGAACCGGAAGCCATGGCACCATTACCCATCATCAACCTGGAGCCGAGCGAGGTGAAGGAGATCTTCTGGACCAAGGTGAAGGAACCGCAGTCGCAGCGCAAGCTGATCCTGGTCATCGTCTCGATCGCGCTGCTGCTGGACAATATGCTGTACATGGTGATCGTTCCGATCATACCGGACTACCTGCGCTACATCGGCACCTGGGGCCCGGAGGAGCCGTTCAATGCGAGCGCCCCGACGACGGTGTTTACGCCGCACGCGAACAATCACCACGGGCAGGACTCGGCCACCGGCATACTGTTCGCGTCGAAGGCCATCGTCCAGCTGATGGTGAACCCGTTCTCCGGTGCGCTGATCGACCGCATCGGCTACGACCTGCCGATGATGGTCGGGCTCATCATCATGTTTCTGTCCACGATGGTGTTCGCGTGTGGGCGCAGCTACAGCATGCTGTTCTTTGCCCGCTCGCTGCAGGGAGTCGGATCTGCGTTCGCCGACACGTCCGGACTGGCGATGATTGCGGATCGGTTCACCGAGGAAGCCGAGCGTACGAAAGCGCTCGGCATAGCGCTGGCCTTCATCAGCTTCGGCTGCCTGGTGGCGCCCCCGTTCGGCGGGGCCCTGTATCAGTTTGCCGGCAAGGAAGTTCCGTTCGTCATCCTGGCGCTCATCTCGCTGCTGGACGGGTTCATGCTGCTGCTGGTGATGAAACCGCTGAAGGAGCAGCTGGCCGAGCGGCAGGAAGCCCGAGCCCCGTCCGTGCCAATCTGGCGGCTCCTGATGGACCCGTACATCGCCGTCTGCGCCGGGGCACTCATGATGTCCAACGTGGCGCTCGCGTTCCTTGAGCCGACCATCTCGCTGTGGATGGAGGACAACCTCACGACGGACAACTGGAAGATCGGCATGGTGTGGCTGCCGGCGTTCTTCCCGCACGTGTTCGGCGTCATCATCACGGTCAAGATGGCCAAGCAGTACCCGGACAAGCAGTGGCTGATGGCGGCCGGTGGGCTCGCCCTCGAGGGGCTCTGCTGCTTCATCATCCCGTTCAGCTCGTCGTACATCATGCTGATGCTGCCGATCTGCGGTATCTGCTTCGGGATTGCACTGATCGACACCGCGCTGCTTCCGATGCTCGGTTACCTGGTCGACATCCGGTACGTGTCCGTGTACGGCAGCATCTACGCCATCGCCGACATCTCGTACTCGCTGGCGTACGCCATCGGGCCGATCATCGCCGGCGGGATCGTCGAAGCGATCGGTTTCACGGCGCTCAACTTCCTGATCGCCTTCTCGAACCTGCTGTACGTGCCGGTCATGTCGTACCTGCGCAACATCTACGACTTCAAGCACTTCGAGAACGAGGCCAACATCCTGATGGGTGACCCACCGACGAAGGAGTACCAAACGTACACCATGCACGACCAGCAGATGGTGGGCGAGGAGTACAAGAACCACCTCGAGTACGGGCGCGAAACGGACGACGGCGGCAACTACCAGCAGGAGACCAACATCGATCAGGGCTACTCGCAGAACGGAAGCTACCAGCAGCAGCAGCAGGGTGGCTATCAGAACTACCAGCCTGGATACCAGGAGCAGGGTGGCAGTGTGTACCAACAGCAGCAGCAGCAACAAGCGCCCCGACATCTTCCACAACAACCGCAGCCGGTCGCCAATCCGTTCCGACAAGCGGAACCGCCCGCACCGGCCCCGGCACCATCGCAACCGAGGATCTCGAATCCCTTCCGGCAGGGATTCTAAGGCTCCGGCCGTTTGTCCGGTCCGTGTTATAGGCTCACGTACGTAGGCCAGGCGTGTAACTGTGCGTTGTCCGTTGTCCGTTCGTCTGACTGACTACGCCACGCTACGTAAGCTGTTTGTTGTTTCGGGTCGATGAGAGCGCGTTATGAAATCCTAGTGTAACGGTGGAAGAAGCAGACCTACACGAGTGGGACGTATTTAGGATTAGGCTAAGGTCTTCAACCGGTACGCTCACCGGATCGGTGCGCCGCGGCTCCATCGCGGGGGTCCCTCGGTCGAATTGCATCAATATCATAGACATATCAAACCAAGCGTCACGTTCTATTCGGGTGCAAGGAGACCGCGAGGGCCCTCCCGGGGCTGAATGGCCACCGGTCAGTCAAGCGGTGGGCGCCGGCGAAGGCATATGAGTTGATTATACACAATCTCTTGCGTTCCAACCATTATCGCTAACATAAGACACAACCAAGGTAACGACACATATCAGAGCCCAGCGCTCGCCTGAATTTACCAAAAAGTGATATTATATAGTGGAAGTGTGGGAGAGTTATTGGAATGCTATATATCCCTTGTAGACCTATAAGCTGTCCAGATAGCCCGCCGTGTGGTCCACTGGCCCCCGGGATGGAAGCGTCCCGCTTCCGTTCGCGGGGCCAGCCCACGGCGTCGAAAACGGTGAGGTATCATCTTTCACGACTAGTTGTAAGAAGTTCAGTTATAAGCAGCAGTCACTCTGCACTTGTCGGCACTTGCTCTTCTTCTGCTTCATCCTCCTCTTCTTCTTCTTCTTGTACACATTCTGTTATCTCCCGTATGACGCGCCTAAACCGCCTCACACCCATTAGGAAGCAATTAAGTTACGATCGGTCACAGATGGTCACCGACCCTCTCTCGTCGAGGAGTCCAGAGTTCCAGGCGGAGGAGTTCCTCAAGAAGATGGCCCACGAAACTGCTGACTGAAAAATCTCTCATGGTATCAATTAAAATAGAACCACGGTTCGCTGCGAAAGGCCAGCAGGGTGTCCATCCCTCCCTGACCGGAGGGACGATGCTCTCGCTCGGACAGTGCGAAACACGCCACGTGCTTCGCACTCCTTTCCCGGACACGCCTGTAATATAGGACACCTACATCGTATCGTGTATTATCGTGGGCCGCTGGGCCATACTCAAAGTATTCACCGCTTCTTCGGCAAGATCCCCCGGAACAAGCGCGTAAAGGCCGTAAAAGGCTAACCGTATTTTCTGGATGTATTATACACAAATCAAAGCTTTACACGGCGCGCAACACGCGAGGTAGCTGTAGATGTTGAATGTACATTTTTTGCATCAACGTTTTCCGGTTCTCTTTTTTTTTGGCAATCACAAGCATATCACGGAACGGTTCCGGACCGAAAAAGAGCTATTTTTGGGAGAGAGAAAACAATTAGCGAAAGTAGATTGAGCAAAACAAACCACTGACTATATACAAGCGAGACCGAAACGTACTGTTCAATCCTCTGGAAGACTGGCTAATGTCCGACACTGATGTACCAATAACGAAAACGGAACGCAGATCGATTGGCAAATGACGCCGGTTTCCGGTTGGGACGAAATTGGAATCCATTTCTTGATTTTTTTAAACCATCATGTCATGAGTCAAAATGGTAAAAATCTTATATCTGTGTTTTTTGGTCTTACTCTCGACACACTCCCAGCTAACATACGCGTGACTAAATTAGCGCAAGCGCGTCTTCTTTTCAATATGCCCCCGTTAAGCCGCGTGCGCGCTCTCAGAAGCACCTAAGTGTCGTATATTGCTACTCAAGTTGAAAATCTTATTTGTACATATTATGCTGGGCTGGTTTCTGCCGCGATTGGAGCCATTCCATCCACACGAAACTGCTGCCCGGGACTCACACTAATCAACACAATTAATGCTAGTTTTTTAAGTGAACCTACGGACGGCAAAGGTCGCTACTATGGAACTGCAGGACCGACCGACGAAGGTAGGCGTTTGGGACTCGTGCATTCTGTTGAGGACGGATTTCGAAACAAAAAATAACAGGAGCCATGTACCATAGATCGAGACTCGAGAGGTCGGAAACGTCCGGGAAGTTGCTGTTGTCTCCCAACTATATCTCTAGCACTACGCCACCATATCTTTCTGTATAGTATGTTGAAGCGCACAAAATTATAATCCTCAGCAAGCAGACGATCTAGCCGTGTCTAGTCGATCTGACAAGCAATCTATTACTCTATCGTCCCATTTATAGTACAGTGTACACATCACCCACGGCAACGAAAGTTCACGATCGGTTCCGAGAGACGTTTCCGGCCGGAGCATACGAGCATCGAGCGCGCGCATTAGATAGATGGAAATTGAAAATTTAAACCGTAGTAGCATTAGCAGTAACCAACCAATCTTACGTTAGACATTCCACATGAAAAGCAATATGTACATCGGAAGAAGCAGAGAGAGCAGACGGCGAGACCGAACTAGGTAGCACGGAACCCTCCTTTCTTGGCCGTACGTTCATTTTACTGCAACTTAGTGAAGTACGATTGGTAAATTCATTCAAACCCAAAACGAAACGAAAAACTGTGCCTAGCTGTTGATCAACAAAAACTGCAAATCTTGAGCACCTGTTTAGCACCAATCTGCAGTTTGTTCTGCTGCGCCCTCTGACGCTTCCTTGGCTCCTGTTTTAAACGGCCGTAATTTGCTCGAACCTTAACCTAATCTGAATTGTTTCGCAGCTTCAATCATCTGTGGTATCCTAACAAAAGCTTTTAATAACACGTAACGAGAGCGAAGTATGAGACACAACATCCATCTGTACACTGAATCCAGAGTAACACAGCACACAAATAGATGTTCTTCAAGTGTTATCGTTCAATCATTCGGAGTACCGAATGACCGTGGGCTGAAGATGTAACTGCTGGCATAATCTGCAAAATCTGTATCGTTGTATGTGCGTTTTCAGTATCGGTAAGAGTGAGCTGGAGGGTAGTGAGCATGCTCCTGACAGACCACACGGCAAGGAGGAAAAGTATTAAAAATACTCTAAGATTAACGATATTAAAAGCAAATCCAAGTGAGTAACAGTAACAGAAGACAGACCTATATCCCCCCCAGCATTATTGTATGTAGTTTGTAGTGACGAACCAAAAGAGAGAAAAAACGACACTTGTTAGCATGCAAAGTTCTAGTTAATATGTATAGTGAAATGAAAACAAATAGTCTGTGCAGAATCCCCAAACTTCTCAGCACATTGAGCTTTAACTGATGGATTGGTTACTATTTTGTTACTATTCAATAAAATTTTCTCAAGATGTTAGACTACTTTCGTGCAGCTTTGAAATAGTAGGAACAGATTGAAACAGGAACAGTATTTTTCGTCGGTAAACTGTTACATTCGACTATCAACCATCATCATGACCTGTGTAAAGTGATTAATTTCCACATGCATGTTTTAAACACGCTGTCAAGGTTAGTTCTATTGTTGACCGTCTACCTAATAGTTTCATTTCGTTTTACGAAAAAGTGCGTAATGTGCGAAGTTATACGACGAAACACCTTATCCTTCACGCTCTGTACATATCTCGTTAGAGTTTGACGAAAACACGGAACTATCAATGCAAATATGAAATCGTTAGCTGGGTGGTTCGTTGCTTCACAACGCTTGTGTGCAGCCCCCCCAAAAACCGATGCCGGGCAATGTGTAATACTTTACTTCCAGCCGACATCCAGACTGGTTTGGCGAAGGTGAAAACTGTTAGTGTAACAAAACAATGTACTGTTCGAAATGTGTAATTTAGTTTGAACTATACTGGCAAGGAATGTAGACCAATGCACTCAACTCAACAAACAGTTCAAACTACCATTGAGTTCGAATCGGATTGTAAAGGTTACAGACTATCCTCAAGCTTAATTACTAACGCTCTCATTGTGACCTAGCATCTCGCAAGGAGATGGTTAAACTAATTTCAATGTTATACATTTAAGAGTGGCAAGGAACCAAGCAAGTTATTTTTCTCCAACGGCCAGCCAACATATGTAACCGATCGGCGCTGGTGATTTCCGTTGCGAATCGTGTAGCAAATAATTTAAGCATAATATAAAACGTGTAATCAATTTGCAGCAATCAGTTGCGCTTTGGCGAATGCGCTAAACTTCTACCAAATGGGGGTTTAATGAAAATAGCACACAAAACTTGTTTCGTTGCCGTATCGTGTATGCTTGAAAAATGTTCGTTTGATCGCCAGAGAACGGCGACCGGATGATAGGAAGTTTACAAAGCAAAATGAACCAGACAGCAAGAAGCAACGTAAACGTTGCAAATGCAAAAAACAAAGTAGAATACAAAATGTATAAGTAAAACCGTTTGAGTAAGTATGGAAATACATATCGACCCACCATTCGCTCGCTCCCAATTTTAGCAATTATCGACGATAAGCAACCGAACAGAACTGACACTGTTCATCAACAGCACAGGATGAGGATATGAGAATCAATGAAATATACAAATATTACACTATACACCAGTATCGGAACCAGTGGACGAGAGTCAAGCAACCCCCAGAACTTACATGGAAGGTAACAAATGTGTATCAAAACAGAGAAGCATAGTTAAGCACCGGCAGAAAGCAGTATGTAAAGAAAAACCTACCATTAACTTCAATACTCTACACCATCATGAAACGGTTTGTTTTCTCGAAAACCCAAAACAATAATAGAAAAAGACATTGTTACAGCACAGATCAAACGAAATGCCACAACTTTGTTTTACCAAGACTGGCAAGCGGAGAAGGGAGAGAAGCAACAATTAAAGTAACAAAAATAAGCACCATATAATGCAGCAGAATGCTAGTCACGTTCTAGAAAAACCTGAAAAAACAATAGATGCACACAGTAAACATATCAATGAAATCCGTTCTCGAAAGCAAACCGAAAGCATATCAAGTATTCTTAGTGAGCCGTAGCGACAGCAAACACAGAAACTAACAAATTGAGAAACTTCTATTGATGATAGTTGTATTTAATGGTTGAATCGATTTCAAACACGGTCAGGTTTACCGACATACATACACGGAACATTGTCAGGCGCATTGGAAGGATAGAGAGACATAGGTAGAGAGAGAGCGAGGCGTAGAGCGAGGGAGAGTACAATTTCGAATAATCTGGGAAGATGGCAAAGGGCAGCAGAAGCATTGAGAAAACTCCGACGAAAAGCGCGAGTTGTACTGAGACAGTGTGGCCAGAAGGACAATGTAATACGGCGATGGTAATAAACGGAAATAAATATATTTAGTTCAACATGAAAGTGCTACTGTGCGATGATAGATTTTTCTTCTTACTTACTACTCTTCTAATTTCATCACCAAACCTACGTAATTCACATTTATTCCGACGTTGCACCCTGCTGCAGGCAGGATTGAACCTGTGCAAACTTCCTCAAATCGTTCACCTTACTCATTAAGCCTTTCAGTGCCCTGTCGGGATCACCAGCGCCCAGCTTATGGGAACTTTCCAATCAGAAGAAAATACTGTGCGGTAGTTAAACTGGATTCGTTGAAGGAAGTCAAATGTCCAAGCCACTTGCTGCCTCTGGATATGAATAAATTAAAACGAAACAGGGGAATCTTTTCTGTAGCCGGAAACCTTTCGAGCTGCGCCACCCGAAGATTCTGCCAGCTTCCGGTTTGTGAGGCAGGAAAAGGACCGCACAAAAAACTGGTGTCTCATCCTATCGCGCCACGACATCGTTAAATAAAGATAAATAATTATAAATTGGACTTTAATTAGAATCGGTGCTGCGGCCTTCCGGTTAGGTTCGTTCCCGCGGCACAATTAAGGCTAGTAATTCGGTTCGGACAATACCAACAACAGCAGCAGCAACAAGCCGAAACCAATCGATCATAGCCGCTTGCATATCGCCACAATTGGCGACACGTGTCCGTTCGGTCTGCTCGGTTTCGTGGCGAGGTTGTTAGGCCACACTCAGCAATGCTTAACCCCTTCGAACAAGCGAACGGAACAAATCCGATTGTGTCACACCATTAGTGTTCCGGCCGTGCAAACGCGGCAACAGGATAACGATAAACAATGGGGCACACAACAATGGGCACACCCTTCTGCTGGCACGTGGCGTCCGCCCGACCGCCCGCCCGTCACGCCACCCGCCAGATAAGGAGCAATAGGGGAGCGCATTTGAAATGTTTCGATTCGTTGTACGAACGGCTGATTATCTTATTGTAATTATGGCACCGTGTAGAAGTCAAGAGGAAAGTCCCCGACTATCGCTTGCGATGTGGTGCGACTGCCAAAAAACGCCTTTCAGGCGACGGGACCACACGCCAATTTTGTAGCATAATTATTGGGGTGGTAATGTCCCAGGAAGTTGGGTCGGTTGGGGTAAAGTTTTTGTTGTAATCTCATCTTCGACAACACCTACAAGCGGAACATCGTTCGGGGGTCAAGTAACCTTGCAGTGGATGACCTATTTTGGGTGGAATTAAAGTAATTTCACAATAGATAGAAAAATTGCGTCAAACTCAGGTCCTTCCGGTTAAGTGTCCTTCCGGCTCTAAAAAACTGTCTCCCATCTTCATTATCCAATTTATAGCACTACGTAGCATGCATAGCCCACCTCTCGGGGTGTTAGTCCTGGCCACTAGCAGCGCTGGTCGCCATCCTGCCGTGTGATCCGTGCGCATGTATGTGTGCGAAAATTGAATTACATTTAACACGGTTCGGTTCTATTAACGCCATTAGGTTTGTTGGGTTTAGCTCGTCGCCGTCCCTACGAGAATCTAGGGTCCGAGGTGCCCGACGCCAGCAACTCCAGCAACTCTAGCCATGCTATAGAATGTCCTCATCGGTCGGCAGGTTGGAAGGAAATCATTTTTAACACCGCCCAGCTAATTGAATTTACTGTCATGCATGATTTTTAATTGGACACGGTTGGCTTTTTTCGCTAACTAAACCGCCGCGCACCGAATTATTAGTCGATCTGGTTAGCCCCTGGTTAAGGTACATCGGCAAAGCGACGGATTGAAATGTTTAAAGCTAGACTTTGAGCAGCATAAACATAAACATATTCAAGGGCTAGAGAAATGTAACGCCCATCATTAATATAAATGAATAGTCCATCAAGCCCTTTCCCATTATTTATGTTCAACTTCCCTAAAACGAATAATTCATATTCCGTTCGAAAGTGTACCTTCAAGCTTATTACCGGTTTGTGAAAAATCGGTCACCTCGCGAGCTGCATGACCATCAATCGGATAGCAGTGGAACTAGACACTGTGGCATCATTAAGACAGATGAAACAACAAAACCATTATCCCGGAAGCGCAATGGAACTGTGGTGTTTCAAACGAGGTTGGCAGCACGTTACGACCACTCCACGATTTATTTCGCTGGTCCACCTAGCGTTGGTGGGTCGGAGTCCCGACAGCAACATGAAAGCGAAACATGGATGCTGACAGCCCCGTGCCAGACGTGAAAGTATGTACGTGCCACGCGAACTGGTAGTAAAACCTACCTTCGTGTGGCCGCGTCTTTGGGCAACAATATCTTAATTAACTCTAATGGAATCCGTACGTTGGCTACAGTGCCGTAGGGCACGTGGCAAGTCCTCCGCAGCTGGCAGAAAAAAAAATGCATGAAAAGCGGATTCCCGTTCGTGTATCGTCTTCGGAAGGGCGCAAGAAAAATGGGATGCCAATGAAAAACTAACTTTCTTATATCCGGATCTGGGGAGGTTTCGTTCTGCTAACCATTTCAGCGGAGGAGTGGAATTTTGGGTTCTTCCTTTACGTCTGGATCGTAAATAATGCTGAGTGTTTTGATACTCAGGTAGCTACAGCAACAGTGGATTTTGTTGTGAAATGTAGTGTACTGAAATAACACTCATCTAAAACTCAGACCTACTACTCGTTTGGTAAAAACGGACGAAAAGTGCGATATTTAATGCATTTATTCCATAAATCTATCGACTTAAATAACGTTGGGAATATTCTGCAAGATGGCAGGTACTAGAGGCCAATCTATTTGGTGTATGGGTTTTTGGAATGGTTTAGTACAAATAAAACCCCCGTGTTTGTGACGTTCATTATTGATTTCTCATTGAAAAAGCTGATCCCTCATCAGCCCCGAATTAACTTACTTTGGAATCCTCTATCCTTTTCATCAACTAATGTTATTTTTTCATGGTTGTAAATCGGTTTTAAAGCTTGCTTCCGATTCACGGAACACATTAAAGAGAGAACGGTCTCCTCGGGCAAAAACTTGTAAGCCCCCATGCCCGAACTACATCGACAGCATAAACAACATCTACATCAATGAAATACAACCCCGGGCCCGACCTGGTTACGGAGTTAACGGCCACGAGCGGTTGCCGGAACAGGTAATCATGCTCACCCCGGAGGCGGCAAAGAAGGGACTTACTCTAGCTTTTAACAGCCTCTCACAGCTCCTTTAAACAGCACAAATTATATCTGGTTTCGGCGGAGCCGTTCGAGAGAAAATAACATGCCTGAAGCGAACATTTTTAAGTTATGTACTCCAAGACCGTTGCATATGCATTAAAAACGCCCAGATGCCAGTGCATTAGTTTTGGAGCAAAAGTAAAATACTTTTCACTAAGTTTGAAGCAAACACGTAAACGTAAAGGCAACGATCAAAAACCTACTCTAAATGTGAAATATAGTTAACGCCGTCCATATATAAATAATGATACGGCAGCCCACCTCACTAACTACTGGCATCAAGCCAAATTGAAAGGCACGATGGAAAGTGTATTACTTCATCCAATGCGGACGAGGAAAAAGGCCTTTCGCCAGGAAAGGTCGACGGCTTCCGGGCACGGCGGTCTATCAAATTTAGGTATTCCATCTAACGGCGCTGGATCGGATATCTCGGCCAGAATTGCGCTCCAGTTTCACGTTTCCAGTTTCCCCGACAGAGGGCAACTGGTGAATACGGTGCGTCTATTTGCCGTACCTGCCCGTACACGTGTCGTAAATGAGCTAAAAGACGAGGGGATGTTTGCGTTTGCGCGAACGTACATCGAACACGGGGTAACGGTAAATATGTGTAGCCAGTTATCCTGGAAAATGCGTACCGAGAGTCCACAGAAGCCGAGCAGGAGCAACGTTATTTTAAAGCCTACACCAGCAGCGGTTTTAGACGAGTTTTGTCCTATTGAACATAACTGCTAATTTGCTATCGTTTTTCTTAATGCTGGTAGTTCAGTTTTCGTTTATGCAGAAGTGACCTTAAAGGTCACTATGAGATGAAAATTAACGAAGGAAGAAAAAATCAGGACATTATTTGTTATTAATTTAATGTAGAATTCCTTTTTAATTGATTTTTAAACGGAACATTAATAGATTTATTACATTTTGTTAACTAAACTTAAACAACTTAAGTTTTGCTTGAAATCAAAACTTGACTGTCCGAAAGACATTCGTCAGTGAAGAGGAACACAAATCCTAAAAACCCCTATAATGGCGCATCCTTCTGGCGAAGTCTTTAAAGAACGAGCGATAAGTTTCGTTTCACTAAATTGCATTTTCCCAGCACTTCATTTTAACTACCCCGATCCGAATCAATCGATCGCCGATTGCCCCTACTCCACAGTCCGCACAGAACGGCCAGTAGTGCCAGTAGTGTTCTTTAAATTGGGTGTCCTTCAACAAAACAAAATTCGCTTCCGATGGCCGAATTTCCGCATTTTCTGCTCGCTTGAAACGAACAATTGCAGAACAGACATAAGGCGAGCGGAATCAAAGCCGAGCCAAAGCAAGCGAAAAATACGCGTATCGGGCAGGTTGCGCCTGGAAAAAAATTGTAAACGAAGAAAAGAGGGAAAAACCGGTTGAACTCGATACCTTCCGGTTCACATCCCGTCCTATTCTTCTGGAGATGTCCTTGCCGGTGCCGGTGGTACCGGTAGCTAGTGGGTTTCTTCAGAAGTACAGATCCCAGAAATTGCTCGAGTACCCTTGATTGCGCCCGGTTCGCAGCCCGGAAACTGACTCTCCCATCGAAAAGGCGGCGGCGGCAGTCTGTGGCCACGCTGCAGAACCGCTTCAAGGGGGCCTGCTGCTCACCGGAAACAGATTAAAGCTGATAGTACACGTCGACGAAATAAAAAGTGGCCACCCATGGGAGGGGTCATGTGAGATTTTACAATGTGAGGCTCGAGAGGTTGCTTTTCGCCCGACACAACCAGTAGACAGCCCAGGCGCACGGTGCACAGCATTGGTGGTAAAACTTTTCCATCTTTTCTCGCTGCATTTGAAGGGCTTGCTTGGTGCGGCTGTCGTTGGGCTAACCGTAATAAAGAAATCCCGGGCGGATCAAGCCCCATTACCAGGGCTATCGGGAAGAGAAAATTCAATCACCCTATAACATGCCACATCCTCATCAACGAGCTTTAACCTAACGAAGTTTCCTCACGCAGACAAACTTTGATGCTGCAAGAAGCATACAAAAAAAAACGCACACACAACTGCGCCACTTGGGAACTACAATAGACAGACGGACCGGAAGACCTTGGCACACAGTTCGCACTAACTTTTGGTTTTAGGAGGATTGTGTTTCATTACATACGCTGGTGTGATGCTTTTAGACTATAAAAGAAAACCGTCCAGTCAATGGAGAGAACAGATTAAAGCTGATTTCGTTCGTAGTTGAGGCAGCGTATTTCACGTACATCACGTTCAAGAAAATATACCAAAACCAAAATTATCATTAAAATGAATATTAATTAACTAGCAGATCCCGGCGCGCGTCGCTGCGCCTCATTTCATCTTTATTTCTCGATTGGGAGGCGTTTTAGAGGACTTCTTGGTGGGGTATCCGAACAGCTTCGCTTTTCGCTTCCCGTTACTCATACTTTTCAAACGATCGGGCTTCCCGGTGACGTATTCGTTCAATTTCCCTTCCCGCCTCCCGTTACTCCTCCGTTTCCCGGTGACGTATCCGATCGGCTTCCCGTTGCATACATGTCAAAACTCGCACCACCTGAGTTTGGCTGAAATTGCTTGAAAATTATCCGAGCTTTGCTGACATTAACCCAGATTTTGTATGGGTTAATGCCCCTCTCCCTTTAAACCCCTCCCTTCTTTACAAAAAGGGTCTTTGTAAAGAGGGGAGGGGTTTCAAACATTTACCAGAACATTTCCCCTTCCCCAAAACTCCCGCCTGCCGAGTTTGGTTCGATTTGCTCGAAAACGTTAGTATGGGATGTTACGGTACGTTACGTTTGTATGGGAGCCCCCCCTCCCCGGCGGTGTAGGAGGGTCAAACTTTCCTATTCACAATCCGGGGTCACAAAACTACGCTGTGCAAAATTTCACGCGGATTGGTTCAGTAGTTTTGGAGAAAATGCGGTACAGACAGACAGACAGACAAACAACCATTTTTATATATATAGATACTGTAAAAAATACAGCGTGTGAAATTAAGTTAGCGCTGCGATTAATACGCACAGCGATATGCTTCCAACAGGTCGACTTTCGGGTGGATGAGTAAGTGTCTACCACGGCTTACCTACACCGTTTCTGGCTAAGCACAGCAGGTGAAAAAACGTGGCTAAATATGCCCCAAAACGGAGCTACATTCAACGGAGGCATCCTCTAATGCTCTTCAAAGAAACGGCCAATCCTAGACGGAGGCCAGCCCCCTGCGGTGGTCCGGCGAGATAAATAAAAACCACCCTTCGGGTAGCGACGAAGGTGATAGATTCATTCATTCGTTCGCCAAGGTGAAACCACTACGCTTCACTACCGGAGGGAAACCGAAACGGCACCGCTGGGACCGCCCGCGATGCGTTTCATAAAGCAAACAATTTCAGGGCACGTCACCTGCAACGATTTCATCCGTCAGTTGGTGGTACCCAGCGGGATATATCCCCGACCACCGGACCGGGGGGTGATGGTCCATGAAGAACCACCATTCAGACACGGGCCCCAGCAGTGGAACTCTTCCACACTGCTCTACAATAAGCGCTACAATCGAATGAGCAGCTTCCGTAGGGTGGTTCGAAAACAAAAAGTACACTTGAAAATTGCACCATGCATGCATTCTCTCTGGTAGATGTTATCATTTCGATGGGTTCAACATGGCTAGGTCCTACGACAAACGGAATAGGCTTATGGGTTTATTTCCTTTCGATAGGGTTTGGCCTAAACTACACGCACGCGTTGCATAAATAAATGACGATAATCAATCTCTGCATTTTCCGACGACTATATCAATTTCGTTGCACGGTTTCATTCAAAACATCCATGATCATCCACTTCGTGACATCCCACTTCGCCGAACATCACGAATCGAACGCGCATTGCATCTCCCAAGGATGGAAAGACTCCATACTGCAGTTGCCGAAGAAATGGCTGTCGACATCGGAGGCGACGGACGAATTTGGATTCCCCCAGGTGAGCGCCGATAGGCTAGTGTGTCACGCGCCCGAAATGGAGCCCTTGCAGCCTTCCCAGCCCTGGGCAACCGAAACATCGTAACGACCGGTTTCATTTCGCAAAAGCGTTGAACCAAGAGAAGATACTAAATGTCGGCCCCTGTTCTGAATGTTGCTTTTCGCTACCATCCTCGCAGATGCTTCCGAAGGTCCCCGTCCCGACGTTGGAGCAAACGATGGCCGAGTACCTGCGGGTGCTGCAGCCGATAGTCACCCCGCAGCAGCACGATCGGACCAAGGCGATCATTAAGCAGTTCAGCGCCACCATCGGACCGTCGCTCCAGGAGTACCTGCAGCAGAGGCGCGACGCCGAGGACAACTGGGCGTACCATTACTGGCTGAACGACATGTATCTCGACAATCCGCTCGCCTTGCCGATCAATTCGAACCCGGGCATGGTGATGCCACCGCGTAAATTCACCACCGTGAACGATCTGGCCCGCTTCGCGGCGCAACTGATCGACCAGCTGATGGATCACAAGGAAATGCTCGAAGGGTAGGTCCACTTTACGTCACAACTCCACGTCCGGAGTTCTGGTATGATCAAACCGTGTTTTCAACTCTAGCGGCGGCCTAAAGCAGGAACGTGCTACATCTCGTGAGAAGGGGCAGCCACTGTGCATGGCACAGTACTACCGGCTCCTGGGATCCTGCCGACGACCGGGGAATCCGCGCGACAGTCAGTACCTACCACCAGGCGGTGAGCAGAGCGATGCCCATGTTGTAATTTGCTGCCGCAAGCACGTGAGTTACTCCTGAAAACCTCGTAGCGAAGCCGAGACTCTCTTTTACTCCACTCCCGACTCCACTTCAGATGTACTGCCTGCCGGTGAAGGCGGGCGATCGTGGCCGCTTGAACGACAACGAGCTCACCGCTCAGCTGCTCCACATCCTTAACGAGGCACCCTGTCTGTCGGAACCGGCGGGCACGGTCGGTATCCTTACCGCGGATTCGCGCCTAAAATGGGCCGCTGATAGGGAGATGCTGCTGCTCGAGGAAGGCAACGCACGCAACATCGAGCTGATTGAGACGGCCCTGGTGGTGATCTGCATCGACGAACCGCTCCCGCTAACGTACAATGCGCGCGGCTTCAATGGGTCACCGGCCGGGGCACACTACGCCGGCGGTCGGGACGAGAGCAACATGGCGCAGGAAATGATTCACGGCGGCGGCAGCTCTTACAACACGGCCAACCGGTGGTTCGACAAGACGATGCAGCTGATCATTTGCAACGATGGCACGTGGGGTCTCTGCTACGAGCACTCGCCGTCGGAGGGAATCGCCGTCGTGCAGCTGCTCGAGGGCATTCTCAAGAAGATCGACGAAGCCCCGGCCAAGGAGGCGGGACAGTTGCAGCTCCAACAATCGCATCTGCCCCCACCGGAGCGCTTGGAGTGGATCGTACGGGCCGAAATACAGCAGCGACTGCAGGAGGTGGCGCGGACCGTCGACAGGCAAGGAACGGCTATACGTTCTCCTATGGCCGATCTATCTCAAGGTCCTTTGGTATTCCCGTTTCGCAGGCGCATTGAAGATCTCGATTTTTACGTCTACCGCTACAAGCCGTACGGGAAGAACTTCATCAAAGCGTGCCAGGTCAGCCCGGACGTGTTCATTCAGCTGGCGCTACAGCTGGCGTACTACAAGTAAGGGCAAATGGCGCGGCACTCTGGAGAGCTCCGTGGTACTAACCGCTCACTTCCTCTCCACAGGCTCTACGGGCACCTGGTTAGCACATACGAAAGTGCCTCTACGCGGCGGTTCCGGCTGGGGCGGGTCGACTGCATCCGGTCCGCGAGCCAGGAAGCGCTGGAGTGGTCCAAAGCGATGTGCCAGGGCGAGGGCCCGAACGTAACGCTCGAGAGCGACAAGGAGGACGACTACAGCGCCGAAGCCGCAGCGGATGTGAAAAAAGTAACTTTCAGTATATACAGTGTATGTAAGGCCAATGCAACCAATTCGCTCTGTCCCAAAGCCCCACTGCACCCCCCGGTCCGGATCCCGATCCCAAGATCCGTGTTCATACGAAAAATTTAAACAAAACAAGTTCTACTTCCATCCACTGGTTCGCCGACTGGAGCCTTCACTTACCGATGTGTCCATTTGTTCGCTTTTCTTTACCGTCACCCGACAGAGAGACCACCTCAGGGAGCTGTTCCGCTGTGCCGCGGCGCGCCAGACCGAAGTCATGGTGCAGAACATTCTCGGCTACGGTATCGACATTCACCTGCTGGGGCTGCGGGAGGCGTGCCGCGAACGGGAGGGCACCCTGCACGAGCTGTTTACCGATGAGTGCTATAAGATTGCTAACTGTTTTCTTCTCTCCACCAGCCAGGTCAGGTCTGCTTAGTCGGATTCCGGGCCCCAGATTGCCCGTCCGTTGTTGAGAGCGCACAACATGCACACGCACTATCGATTCCGATCCTCACGATCCTGCACCTGCACTCCGCACAACGTGACATGCACACCTGCACAAGCACTTCTACTGCACGGCCACTGCAGCACCCAGGGGGTTTTCACGGGGCCGGTTCTTCCTGACGGCCAACAGACGCCCTTTTGGCTACGATTACGGGAATCTCAGGTTATGGGACTTATGACCTAATACTTTCAGTGCTTCTTCCTACAGGTCGCCTGCTCCACGAACAGCTTCATGGGGTACGGTCCGGTAACGCCGCACGGTTACGGTGCCTCGTACAATCCGCACCCGAACGAGATCATCTTCTGCCTGTCGGCCTTCTTCACGTCGGATAAGACGAGCGCTTCACGCTTCGCCCGCTCACTGCAGGACTCGCTCGACGCAATGCGTGACCTGCTGTCGTAGGCTGGTTTCACTGCCTGCCGCCACACCACGTCTCTCATTCAGGAAAAAACGACACTTCTTCTACTTCTCCCATATCGTCGGTGGCCTTAAATGAGGATGAAATATGCGACAAAGAAAAACTACAGAAAAGCGCAAACCGCAGAACGAACAAGCACAATAGTTTGTATAGCAAAGAAAAGGTAACAACATATCAGTAACGAAACATATCAGTTTTATCTACAGTCTGTGGAACTGTTCTCGAGGCGCGGGTCAAACTGTGCCGATCCTCCTGAAGGATCGGTACGACCGTCATTCGGGGCAACCGAAGAAACGAAAACATATCATTAGCCTGTAAGTTGAACCAAAAGTGGAAACGGAAACATATCGCGTGTACCCACGAGGACATGCCAGTACTTAGTCTGATAGTATGTAACCATAATACCAATAGGCCCTCTGTATTGGGCGTGCTCGGTGTTGGAATTGGCTAACCTCCAGTTTTGTGCGTAGCGATCTAGTCAATTGAATCCGGGCATCGCTGGCCACGCATAAACTTAATCGCCAGCTTTCTAACCGGATCCCGGTAGCGTGTAGCAGCAATATGTATTTTACCGCTTTACCAAACATATCAGTAAAACGCCACAAAAACCGTGCCCTACATTTGGGAATCGGCGCCGATTGAAATGAGTGATGTTGTGTATTGGGTTGCAATAAAAGCACTATTACTAGGTTGTGTTTGCATCACTTGTTCTGAACGTATACCACGATGTTGTTGATGTTTAAAAGTTAAAATCTATTTGAAAAACCTCCCACCATTAACACGACGGGATATTATCGTAAAAAGCTTTAAGCTCTGTTCACATGAAGGCAACATTATTTATACGTAGTTTCATTGTGTTAAACTAAAGTTTCAAAAACTGAACCATTATTTGTGAATTGTTGTTAAACTGGCCGACTGTATTGAGCTCATATTTAATGTTGTTCTTTAAATTTTAACGTACATGCATTTAAAAATTGTTCGAAAGGCAATTGCCAGAGGTAGTAGCTGTCTAGTTAAACTTGCATAAAAAGCTGGCATTTGATGTCTACGAATCGTTTTGTCTTGTTGCAGCTGTTACTTTAGACGAATAGTATAAGCTTAAATTAAGTTCCTGTTGAGTGCATTGCACAAGGATATCGGCCGTTGAGATAAACAACTGCGCTTACTAGCAACGATCATTTTCCTCACACATATTGGCGTGTTAGTTTGATTCATTGCGTTCCTATGAACATAACTAAATTAAGACACACCAAATTGCCGAGTGCATCACTCCCACGAGGACCAAACCTCGCGCGAGTCCGATGAACGCCCGCACAGTATATCTTGTCCAATAACCATTAGGCGTGTAGAAACTGTACAACAGTAACAGGGGCGTGCTGGTAGATCTATTGTAATCAATTATCCATTGTAAACTGTATCGCCATTCCTTCGATGGCCTTTACAAAGTCATCTCCAGCATGTCGTGAATCGCAGTAGCCAGAGTAAGGTGCATGCTTTAAATGACAATTTATGCATAGTTCGAAAAGGACATCTTTAGCAGAGAGGTTTGAAAGACGAGCTACGTAGATGAGGAGAAACAATGTGTAAAAGTTCGACACAAAATTGTGCAAACAACAATATTCTACAAAACATTAGCATTGTTCAGGATGGCGTAGTTGTGGTCTGTGTGTGAGTGCGAGCCCTCCTATAGCCACCATCGAGCGGCGGACTTTGGACGCACTACACTCCGGTATCAAAAACATATCATATTCGAGTTGTGAAAATAACTCGAAAACGCTCCTTAAACGGCGCCCTCGGGCGTATCTCTACACAAGTCACATTCTTGAGAAAGTATTGCATAAGCGTAAGCCCACGATCAAGCTCATAATCCCAACGGTGGCCGGGAACGAGCATGGGGAGGCGTAAGCAATCACAAAAAGACACCGCGCGTAGGTTGCAGATAGCGAATTGTTACTAGAAAACCGGTAAAGGGCTATCGAGACGTTTATCAGTCGTACCACTCGCCGAAACCCAACGAGTATTGCTTTTGATAGCAAAAGTAACATGTTACTGTTTATCGAATGTATATTCTATGTATTGCTACGTAGCAATTGTTTCGTTTTGTTTTTGGTAAATCAGCGCCACTAGTCGCAAGGCAGCATAGCTGAAACCAAACATCTACTAAGACAAATAACTGGTTAATCAATATTACTGTTAGTGATTGCTTTACACAACATAGAGTAGAAGCGAAAGGCTTCACAAAACTTATTATCATAGTGCTTTGAGCCACCATCGAGCCTATCGAACAAAGCTTGTGTACGGCGTCGTGGTGCTATCTGGCATCTACGCGCTTGGAATACGTTGTAGCTCAACATATCACCGGTTTGGAGACCGCTGCCGGCTGCAAACAACCGAAATCGGTACAAGGTACGTGTATAACTTAGTGAAACCGAATAAAACAACCATAGACGTTTGAATTATCCCCAAATTAGGGTTCAAAGAGTTTCGCTCTTGCTGGAAAGAATCTGTTTTCGGATTTTTTCTTATACACTGCCACATTATGTTTAGTTTACATAATACACCGGTGTATTTTTAATACAACACAACACATTTGTCGCTGCAGTCATACATAGAACGAATACGAGTACGAGGTAAGAGCACGTACACTAGGCGTGCGTGCGTGTTACAGTAAGTATTTAGTGTACAGGGCATAATCGATTTTCTTTAAGAAACCCGTTTACCGATAAGCTGTTTTGCACTCATCATCAATGGCGCCCTTATAGATGCGTGACTACTACAGCTACTTGCGGACTCGATGGTGGAGAGGTATCGATGCTGTGGAACGTTAATAACAATCACGCTTGGCGCATACTTTCAATGTGCCTCTTTATCGTCTGGTAAAATACATTATTCTCTAAACACTGTCCAACTTGTAAACATTAAGCACTGGCCATTTACTCCTAGTCGAATCGCCCTCGTGGGGAGTTTATAGGGTGTCCTTTGGCCCTTCTACATTTTAGTGTCGGAGGAGGAAGTAGACCTAAGATTTCGACGGAATGTCCCAAGCAACTTTTTGTTCATGGCATCCGTGTCAACGTAGGTGATCTGGAAGCATTCAAAAATCTCATATCACAATCCAATCCCTTTTTTGTGCTGAAATTCATCCTCGCAATCGTACCTTGCAAAAACAATGCTGCAACAGTTCGTCGGCTTTCTGCCTATCCTTCGGATCATGTTGCAGGCAAATGTTGACGAAATCATTGCCTTCTTCGGAAAGGTTCGAGGGAATCTCCGGCGATTCACCCATACCCACTTTGAACATAATCTGGAAGTTCGAATCAAACTGATGCCAAGGCCGCTGCGAAAGAATAATATTGATTTAAGATTAGTAACAAAGCATTCTCAATGCAAGCATGGCCGGGCAGAGGAAAAGGAATGAATTTGAGTTTCAATACTTACCTTTCCTGAGCACATTTCTATCACGACACAGCCAACAGACCAGATGTCGGCCGCACGCCCATGACCCTCGGTGTTAGTTCTGGTAAACACCTCCGGTGCCATGTAGGCTGTAAATCAAACGAAACAACATTGATGACCGGTGCGTGTTAAAAGTCTCTGAATTAGCGCGCCTTACCCTGGGTTCCAACGTATCCTTTCAGCTCACCAACCATTGTGGTGTGGGCCTGTATCTGAACGGCTGATCCAAAATCGCCTAGCTTCAGGCAGTTTCCGTCTTTGTGAAGGAATATGTTGGCGGTCTTGATGTCACGGTGCACAACCCCATTACGATGCAGCTCGGCCACAGCTGACAGTAGTTGATTGGTGTAGCGCCGAGCTTGCGGTTCCGGAAGTCCTCCGTTCAGTTCGACCAAACTCTCCAGTGTACCCTCCGGACACAGTTCCATGAAGATCAACAACTCTTCCTGTCGGTATTCAAATTGTACCTTAGTATTGTTAAGTTTCAATACGAGAATAATTCACCTACCCGATGCACCTCCACGCCGTAATACTTAACCAGGTGCTTGTGGTTGATGCCTTCGAAAATTTTCAACTCTTCCGCCACCTTACGGATGGCCGCCGTTTCGCCCGGTTGGATAGCGATCTCCTTCATCGCCATTAGCTCACCGGTCGAATTGTTGACCGCAGTGTACACCTTGCCAAACCGCCCCTGGCCTATCTTGATGCCACGGTGCCAACTAAAATTGACGCTTCTGGCACGGTTCAACGTTTTGCTGTGGTAGTTCATCTCCTTCACGTTGCCGATCAGGTTGCGTTCGCGCAGCCAATCGTCCAGCTCGCAGTCTAGCTGATTGACTGCATCGCGCACGCGTAGCTGCCGTAATGGGCGTGTTCCGTGCACGCAACTTTCACCACCCAACGATGCCGTCGGGGAGGCCGATGTCGAAGCAGAACTTGGCACACGAAGCTTCACATCGTTGCCACTGTCATAGGACGTTTGCTTACGGAACATCACATCGGTGGGTTCAATACTGGGACTGCTCGAACGCAGTGTCACACCATCCTCACGCAGGCTCATCTGGTTGTGGAACGTTTTCGCCGGGAGGTTGATCGTGGGAATCGAAGCACGACCGGTAGTGGCGACCGTTGGCGAAGGTGACGATTTGCGCGATCGTGGCGATTTGCGAATGCGCTCCGGTTCCCGTACGTTGCCGATTACGTGCGAAATACAGGCATCCATCTTGAGTTTCAAATCATTGAATTCCTCGTTCGTTAGGTGGCTGGTACAAAGTGGATCACAAGCTGCAATCAGGAACTCTAGGCCCTGATTGGCCCACCGAGGTCGCAGGCCGCGCCCTCGTTCGCACCATTCCATCACAAAGTTCATCCACAGCTTCGCGAACTGAATGATTGCCTTCGCGAGCATCAGCTCGGACTCGGTGTCGCGGCAATTGTCCAGCTTCGTCTCGTACAACCGGGCCACGTCTTTGTGGTACTCAAAGCCAAATTTGTAACCCTGGTGCAGAATCTCTCGCACGCGTGTCAAAGCCCCTACCCGATCGGGCTCGTCAAATTCCTCCATGTTCGTGTGTGAGCAAAGTAACTGCAGTTCCTCGATCACGGCCGACAACTTGTTGCGCAGCAGCAGCGCATTCCGTTTTAAGATTTGCAAACTTTCCGCCACCTCCGAACACACCGGACTGTTGCTCATCACCACCAACGACAGTGGACATCGAGGCCGTCCGCGTAGCACTACCCCGTCCAGCTCATCCTCGCCGTTCGAGCCACCGCCAAGACCGCTTTCGCCATCGCAATCGTCCTCGCAGTGATCGCGATGAAAGTCCGCGTGCTCGAGCTCACGAAACAGTGTCTTTGCAAAGGCCATCGTTTTGAGCGTTTTCTCGCGAGAACACGTAAACATTTGCTGTGTTTCGCGGCAGATGGCAAAGAACTGCCACTTCTTATCGGCCGTCGATATCTCGATACGCTGGCTGCGCTCTATCAATTCCTTCAACTGGCGCATCATTTCGCTGCCGGTGCGCTCGAGAATGCGTTCCACGATGCTGCAGTAACGCTTGGCCGCTGGGCCATGCTGACGAGGGATCATCGGACAGATGAGCTTCGTGAAGCGCCACTCCTCATCTAGGGCTGCCTTCTGGTGGCTCTCGGGCACCGTGTACAAGATCCACTGTTCGGCCATGTCGAGATAGAGTTCGAAAATTTTTCTCACCGTCCCATCAAACAGTTCCATTTCGTGCATATACTTGTCCAGTTCCTGTTCCCGATCGTACAGGGCCGTGTTGACGTGCTTCTGAAAGCGCTCCCGGTGTATCATCGCCAGTGTCAGCCCCTCCTTTAGCTCCTTGATGTGTTGCTCGAGACTTAGCGGGTTCGGTTGCTTGGGACTCGTCTCGAGCCGCATCTTTAGAAACTCGTGTATCACCTCCAGCGGAATTAGCGAGAGAAAAAGGAACGCAGACACGTACGACGGAAGGTTGAGCTCCTTTGCTTCGGCACTCCACGCGCCGTAGCGCCGAAGTTCAAGTTCTTGTTCGCGCTCCAGAGGCGGCTCGATACATGGTACGTCCGCCTCGTCGAACAAACTATCATCGTCTTGTAACTTTGCCGGGTTTTCCAGTGTTAACTGTGCCTTCCGTAACACCACATTATGCAGCCGATGAAGAAATGTTAAAGATTTGCCCAGTCCGCGAGTCTTTAGTACATTTTCAATGTATTTCCTAAAACGAATCGATAGAAAGAGTGCATAGAAAATTATTTAAATTTCCATCAGCACATAAAAGGCCAAACGCTCGTTAGCTTACCGGTATAAAGCGTTTCCCATGTTTTGCGCGGACTGTGAAGCCATTTCCGTCAGTGTTTGGACGTTGTAGAAGTTGAAGCTGTTCATGTACCGCCCGTACTCCGTATCACCGGGAAATGATGCATGCCGTTTGTAGGATAGATCGGAGAAGTCGGTTTCGTCACTGTTGACACTTTCCGTTGCACTACCATCACCACCACTGCTGCACCCGTTGTCCATAAACTGCACTCGCTTCGACGAGTTGCTCGCCGACTCCAGACCAGATGAACCGCCATTGGAACCGCCCTCCTCGTGTACCGATGACGACGACGAACTTTCTGGGTTCTGTTCCATAATTGGCCACTTGATGGAAGATTCCTTCCTCAGCGGTCCTTGCAGCCGTGCCAACAGTTTGCCGAGGATGAGCAGCGTCATACGATGCTGTCGGGTCATGTTGTACCACAAACACATTGCCTTGACACGATTGACGAATCGCTCACACTGGTACATCGGGAACGCGAGGCCCATCGCACGGGACGACGGGAAAAGGCACTCTTTCGATTCAAGGCGCATTAGTAGGTCCTCCACCTGGCGCAACGCGGCCGTCTGCATGTCGAGGCAATCTTTGCAGTACATCGAAAGGCATCCGAAGCAAAATACATCCGAATTCACGTTGCCAGCGGAAGATGCAGTGGTAGCGCCAGACGAACCGAAGCCACTATCGGTGGCCATGCTGATTTCGCTAGTCCTCCGCGATAGCTTACGTTGAAAGCGAAAGTTCATAATCTCATCCAACAGATCGCCGATTTCCTGGCGCGCCTGACACAATAGCCGATCCTGCTGCTCGATCGACCGATCCGCGTGCCAAGCCTGCAGCTCGAGCCAGATCAGATCATTCACTTGGGTCTGCCAGAGGCGCTCCTCGTTGGATGGGATTCCCGAGCGAGCCGCTCGTTCCTTATCGACGCTGCCCAGCTTTATCAGATCCGAAAACGTTTCGTGAAATTGTATCCGATTCTGGGGAATCGCATCAACGGTTCGTGCACCAGCAGCCGCGCCAAATGCCACGGCAGCCCCGCACACCGTCGCTTGCTGACTAGCGAAGATGATATCGCGATACGCAGCGGCCGGCGGAGCGGATATACGGCATCCGACCGGGCGCGATGCGACACTCATGAACCGGTTGCACGATTCGATCAGCGTTGGTGGCGCCTGGACACCGCTAGCTAAGCCCGACAACGGCATACTTTCGGCACGCTCTTCCGTCATATACATCGTCGTCGGTTGACCCGATACTTGGTTGACTGCCGTGGGCGCCACTGCCGCTGGTACAGCTAACTGGGAGTTGATAACAGAAGGTGCGTACTGCGGGGCGGCACCATAGTTCCCGGACGTGCGCATCGGCAGAATGGTTGCGGCGGCCGACATTTTCATGTCACGCTCCGAATCCCGGAGCAGCTGCGTCGAACGTTTGTCGCTGCGTACCTTATCCTCGCCGTTAGCTGGTTCCATTATCATCTGATTCAGTATCGCACAGTCGACGGTATTTCGGCGGTCAGCGCGTGGTCGCGCCAATCGCCCTCCCGTACGCATCTTAACCGTTCCTTCCCTGCGCAAAGCAAAAAGAGGGCGAAAGTTTTATTGCTGCATTCAACTCTAAATGATAGTCCGGAAATTATCAAACGATCAAACGATCTTTTTTCCCGTGTCTATTGCTCAATGCTAAATTAGTCACTGGCATGGAAAGGGAAACAAAATAGCGATGGCCAAGCTCCAGCCAACCAGTGTCTTGCTTAGATTAAGGGGAAGCTCATCGGTAAACGAAGCCGGTTGATAAAGGCAAAAGTTTGCGAACGTTTGCTTGTAACACCAACACCAACATCGGTGTGATTAAAGTAACGATAAGAAGCGCAAAAAAGTTGATCTAACCCTTGATCAAACAAAATGCAATTTCGGTTTCATCTGGGACCCGCCACGAAACAGCAATACTTGCTGGTGTGTGTGTGTGCCAAAAAGGCCCAAAAACTTCAAATCACGCCGCGTGAAGCAACCACCCGCGACGGTGATGATTTGGCAACACTGGACAGGGCGCAATCTCAATCTTTGTCGCTGGCTTCTTTCCTCCAGCCGTGGCCGTTCTACAACACGTGGGGAGCCCCGTTTCCAGCTCGGTCGCAGGGATAATACTTACATCCTTTGCTTGCTGCTCCGGTATTTATTCTTTATGCGTGTCCGAGGTGGGGTACTCCCATACTGGTCGGCCCACTGATTGAGCACCTCGTCGATGGACGATGCGCGAAGGGTTTCTTCCAGCTCCTGCGATTCGGTGGAGTCCGTAAAAACGTCGTCACGAAACTGTAGCGCTGCGGTCTCGTTGGTGTTGTTGCTGCTGCTGTTCTTGCTAAACGAAGGGCAAGAGAATGACCTTTTGATTTATGGGACGGTTCGTGTTGGCACTAAAGCTTCAAATGGCCAACGCCACACTTCCGCTTCGAGCGACAAAAAATTAAAAACTCCTAAGAAAGCTGATGGCCCCTCATCGATCCGAACTGAACTGTTTCGCCACTCTCGAGCACGGTCATTCAAAATGCCGACCGAGACACTCTTATCTTATCATCAGAGCACGGCGTCGTAATTCCCACACCGCCGGCCGCGGCCCAACCCCCCGCAACCCGTTCGCCGGACCTTACCTAACGATCAATTGTATTTTGCGAACATCGGGGGTGGTAAAAAATATTTCACGCACTTCAACGGGTCAGCAGCGATAGCCGCCAACATCGGTTCACGCTGTTCGTGTGGTCCAAAGCACCCAGCAAGGGCGCAAGGAATTCCCTTGCGTTTCTCCGCGATGAATAATGTCCATTGCTTTAACGGATTAAAAAGAGATCCGTGTGTTTTTCGAAAGCCAAACACTTTTTCTGCTCTTCCGCACGCTTTATGATGGGCCCTTATCACACTGTACACACACTACGGGCTCGTGGTCGGACCGTTGCCGTTACCGGCGTCGTATGACGTTGAGGTAATCCGATCACAGGCCCCTTTTCCGAAGCAACGCATCACATTCACGTTGTTGTCGAAGGTTCTGACGCCCATTTCAGATGGAAAGTGAGCCCCTAAGCGGCGTCAAAGAGCCGCCAAGCATGTGATGTGGAACGTGTCGCGCATATTTAATGGTCGTACTACTGCGCCACCGGTTGACGAATAGTTGTGGCAACCTAGTTTGATTGCGTCCCCTGCCAACAGACCAAAAAAAACAAGAGAATCTCTACCAACCGCCATTGAATGGGGTTCGCATGCCAACACGTGTCCATCGTGTCACTTTATCGGCTGTTCACGCGGAAACGAGTTCCAGCACAAAAAGCTAGTGTGTGCTCATCCCGGGTTCTTATCATTAATTACACAATATAGACTCCAATCCCGACGACCGTCGGTTGCGGTGTGAGGTAGATGGGCTTGCGCACGAACTGATATCGAATCCACGGGGGCCATCGCACCTGCGAGGAGGTGGCTTGGAAATCAGAACTCGCCTAATGCTGCCGTCTTGAAGTGGTCGGAACGGATTGCGCCCATCGCTGGCACTGACCTTTTTCTGCGTTTCACTAGCACACGATACGATCACGATCACGGGCACGATCCCCGATGAGGCACTATCATACGGCTGTGATTGAACACAGATTCGCAAATGGCGAGGCGACAATGTGACGCCCGTTTTCCGACCCGATCGGAATTTGCTAATTGGCGGGGTAAATAACATCGATCGACAGAGTCACCTGCAGACCGCGCCGCTGCCGCCCTACTGCTACCGATGGCACTTTGATGAGGTTTGCTGACGAGTACATTTTTTGTTTCATTGTGTGAAATGGAACGCATTGCCGTTACAAAGTCCAACGGCGAACCGGTGACGATCCGTCGAAACGGTCGAATTGCCGACTCATTATGCTAACCGTGGCACAAAACCGAATTCCAAGGGATGGGAGAGGAGCGTTACGCGTTTTCCCCTTCTATTGCGTTCCATCACGCACATTTACCACCGAAACAGCCGAGCCCGGTTTCATGTCCATTCACCGCGGGTCGCTACTCCTCACTCGGGTGTTTGTTTAGCAATTATCTCTGTCAATTGAATCGGTGAGCCGGTTCCGTATGTTTGCTTTTTTCGGCGTCCGACAGCAATTCGATGTTCACCAGGCCAGCCCACCCTCGGCTGCATACTCACCCAGAGCTCGTCCCGCCACCGTCGCTGCCATCGTTGTCCTCGTCCGAGCTGAAGTTGATATCAATTCCGACGCGCCGCTTCCAGTCCGCGTCCGCCATCGTGCGACGGAGCTACTACTACTACTCACGGCTACTAGCTACTTCTTCACGCGAGTCGTCCGTTGCGCGGTCCGTGCCGTCGCATGCTTGTGGCTTCCTCCGCCGCAACAACGACGCACGCACGGTTAACTTGGCGTCCTGGCCGGGCGAGAAAATATGTTGGGTATCAAAATGCTATGAAAAGAAGCATACATTCCTAAGCAAATCACACACCACACATCAAAACGCACCGGACCGAGACCGAAACAAAATTACTCAGAAATCAACTTACTATTTTCTCGGGCCAAAACACGGAATGTAAACAAGTTTGACATTTCGCTCTTCGGGATTTTCGTAACTTGTCAGGTTCGAAAATTCAAAGTCAGGTTTGTAACCGCGTTCGAGATTTTCGTTCACGGCGAGATGGCGAAAAGCGTGCTGTCAGTTGTGCTGTGGGTGAATCAAATTGAAGCGCAATTTTCAAAACTGTTTTCCGTTAAGATGCGCATTCGTGAACAAAGTTTATTGATATTGAACAAGAACGCTCTGTGTAGCGAATAAATAAGCTGTTGTGTGGTGTAGGTCTACTATGCGTACTACTTTGTGGTGATCTACTGTGTTACTATGCTTACACTATCCCAACGGGCTGAGAATAAAATAAATAAAAGACTTTACTTTAAGCATGCCACATGTCTTTTGGATGAAATGTGAAAAAGCTAAACAAGTACAAGAAAAAGAAACCATTTGATAATCCAAACCAATTCGAAAATCACTTTAAATTGTCTCAATATGTTACGTGATTTACATCCCGAGCTTTCGCTGGACGGCGCATGTGCGCAAAAATCGTTGATTCAGGTTCCATCATACCGTGAAGGATCCTGATTGGTCAGGACGGGCACCAATGGCAGCATTTGTTTATTAAATCTTAAGTTACACTTTGCCACCGGAAGCCATTAAATCTCCATGCACCGCACGGAAGCGGTGCATTCTGTTACGCCGGGACGAACGAGCATAAATTTGGCCATCCATCCTTGAGCAACTATCAGTCTCGATTTGCTTTTGGTCCTGTTTACACCGAAAACCCGCCGGGACGCCGTGAGAATTACATATTGCGATTGTTTCGGGGTATGCTTTCCGAAAATGGACCCAACTCGACGGTCGAGTTTCCGGTATCGTACCATGGTGACCTCCAACCCGGATCACCTGCGATCGCCGTTACGGCAAGCGAGCGTATAAGTAAACCACTGTCTCCGCGAAAGTTTTTCGAGCGTCTGTACGGTCACCTAGAAAATGACCATTCCATGAAAAACCCCCCTAGTGATAGAGAACCGCGTCATTCCAGCAGCCCATACATAGGAAATAGAGTTAGTGCACCTCGTTCTCCACCACCGGTGGCGGACCCAACTCATTCTAGTGATTCCAACCGATCAGTATCAGTGCATAGTTCTATTGTTTCCAGTCCGCGCTCCTCTTCACCGCCCGTGGACATTGAAGAGGATTCTTCGCAGGGTGCCAGTGTTTTCCCGCGCTATTACGATCGCAACCAAGTGCTCAACAGGCCCCACCAGTACCACTCGCACTACAATGTGCCTTCTACTGATGGGCAACACAGCTATGGTGGAGTTGTCGCTAGTTCTCCTCCGTGTAGTGTTTTATCAGTGCCATCAGGACCACCGGCACCACCGACACATGGACACTTACAACAGCAACCTGTACCTGTACCTTCGTTCTTCCCTACCACCGCCAGCTATGGAGGAGCGTCGTTCAGGCCGTTCTTTGGTGTGGCTCCAGACGGCACCCAACTGCCGGCGGGATTGTCTGCGTTTCGTGAGTTTTCATTTTGGCACCAGCTAGTCTGTAAAAACTTTTTACGGGAAACATTGGTTAACCGCAATGTGATGTTCACAAAATAGCGAAAAATGACTTAACTGGCGATCATGTGAGTGAACATTTTTGTTGCTGCGCTTTAAAAACGACAAATTAAACAATCGACATTTGAATGGCTGAACTGTGCCCGCCGCTCATAATAATCGTAATGATCGTAACTATGCACATTTTCAAAGCAACCTAAAAGAATTTAAAGCAAGCCTTACCATAAACATGGTGATATGTCTATTTAGTTTTTATAATTCAAGTGTTGTAATATTTTATATAGAATAACATATTTTTACAATTCCTAAACTTTTATATTAAACCGTTAAACGTCTCAATACCCTCGATATGGACTTCATAAGTTTCTAGGGACTCACTGTGGTACTTTCGTGCTGCCCTCGGATCTGGTTTTTGTCACCGACCGCATCGCATTTCATTCGACCATCGTTTAATCCCTGTTAGTAATGGATAAGTTTACCCTTTCTCTGCTCCTTCCTCGATGGATAATCTGTTTTACCACAAAAAATTACAGAATACCACCATTAGGGGTCCACATATTGCGCCGTCCTTGAGTATCCATATGAGGGACAGATATTGAGCTTCCCAGACCATATGGTGTTTAATGCAATTTGCAAAATATGCAGTAATTTTTATGGCTTATTAAGAGATTACACAAAACGGACTCAGCGACCCCTTTTGCGGAACATCGGTTTCCGAGTGCCACAGCTTGACGCGAACCTCTGCGTTCTGTAAGGTGAACTTCTTAGGGCGAAGAAGTCAATGAGCCTTGGGGCAGAACGTACTTCAGGTGAACGACAAACCGTAAAGGACGACCGAGGAAACCTTACATCGCTGTCGCATACGGAATGCCGAACATCCTCTTGGGCGACGCTTGTGGGTGTGCATCTGTTCGGTTAGCGATTTCATTACGGGGGCTGAGAACAAATCAAAGCTTCCGGCAGTATCGAATTACTTAAAACTGATTTTACCGCAATCACACCGACACTGTGAACTTGAAGGCAACCTTAAACTTCCCATTTACCGACCCTGTGCCGGAAGGTGTTGTTCTTGGCGAACGATATCGGAAATGATCGAAAGCAGAGAACGAACGTTGTTTTACGAACCATTTTTTACTTACTCAACGAACAGGCTTGCCGAACTGATCGAGTACAGTTCCCAATAAATTGAGCCTACCGGCAGTCCATTTTAGTCACAATAACTATCAACGCATTCATTTAAAGTTATTTTGCACTTTAACGGTTCATTAATTTTCCATTAATCAACAATAACACAATGTTTTGTTTGTGACTATTGATACAATTGTTTAACGCCAACATTTTGAACTAATTATTCTCAAAACTTCAACAATCCAGAATGTCTGCACAAGAACTAAGCAGCTTATTGAAGGTGTTTCGGATTTTGACTTCAAAGGTCGCCGATGGTTCTAAAGTAATCTTCATTGGGCGATCATTGATTCCGAATTTTTAAATCGACCCTGAATTTTAATGTTGAAATGGTGATGAAATTTAAAAAAAGCCGTGCACTTGTATCTCCATCGAAATCCTGTGCAGCTTATGTTCCAAAGCGCACTGTCCGCAATAGGATAATGGTAAAGCTATGCTCAAAGAAATGCTATTGGTAATCATCATAAGCAAGGACATTATGCAGTGGAATGATGAATTCAAAAAATGCCAAAGCATTTGTTCTATGCTTACAAAATGTGTTCAAGTTGAATACAAATTAAGTACAAAGAATGTGTAAAAACGAATGGTTTAACAGTTTTCCTTTGCCACATGAAGATATTTCGCAATATAGAATTAAAAGAAGGAAACTGATAAAACGGTTTCATAATACTAGGTAAACTTTATTTACAATACTAAATATTTTGACTCCAAAGGCTTCCTAAACGATATAAACCACCATTAATATTTATTTCAACCCTAAAACAACATGCTCCGTCAATGCACTTTGATTGAAAAAACGTAAATATTTTTCAAATTCTTTAATTTACCATTTTTACCCAGATTGCTTGCGTGATCTTCTTTCCACTTTGTTTCACGAGAAACCTATGCGTTATGCTATTAACAATTATCGAAACAATTATCATATTGCCGAGGCCGACTTGTGGTTTTCATCATTTGAGACATTTTGAGCATGAACCTTCCTTCATCTCTTTACCGAAGAACTGCGTTTTGGACCGTGACAGGACAGACTAATCTTGTAACGAATAGGCACGTGGCGCGTGAAAGCAAGTGTGGACACAAATCACCCGGGCGTTCAAATCCTACTCGCGTAAAGATTTTCACGCTACTCACAGATCACTGTTGGTTGTTGACTCCTCCTACAAATCGGTGCCGGCCATGTTTTCGGTAATAATGTTTATTTGGTTGCATAACAGCATCCCGTTTCAGGTGCCGGGGGTTCGCTTAACGATTTTGCAGTCGAATGACGAAACAAGCACCGCTCCCCTGGGCCACGAGGACAGGAGATGCGTGTTTTGGGAAGCTTTTCCGCTTTAACACCCCTAACTCGGCCGGAACGGGTCGGACGCCAACGGAAGGAAAAAGTTAGTTTTTTTCCGCCGTTTTTCCTAGCGCACGGAGAGCAGATTATCTCCTTTCTCTCCCTCTCTTTCCCTCTCTCTGTTTCTCTCTTGTTTCGCTCAAACAAATAGCGCGCGACAACAATAAACGAGCTTCTACCGCAGACGGGCGACAATCGGTCAAATCGGATGGTTCGCAGGAAAACCGTGTTTCTGAATCGTTGGAATTGAACAATGGTTCTGGAGTGCCGCATGCGACAACACCCAGCGTCGCTCCTCACCGTTCCTTTAGTCAACCGTTTTTCCAACGGGATTTTCCACTTGTTTTCCGACCGGTGCACTGGCTGCCCACGTGTTCCCTACCCACGCCGTACATAGGGATTCGGTTGTCCTGGCGACACAAGCGAACGGCCGTGATTGTGGAATTATCATCATATTTTGGCTCGAGTCGGCGAGATGGGTGTGAAAAATCTGCCGGCAAAAACAGATGATAATTTTTACGCTTTGCTGAGCCTGAATCGAAACGACCGATGATTGTTATTGCCGGGGGGTGGTTCGCGATGCTGAACAGAAAACGATGATCAGTGAGGGAACGGGATAGTCACTGTCCGTCGCATCCTGACGGAAGCTGAAACAGTTCCGACCGAGATTAGTGCACTAACTAGGGTAGAATCGGGAAGCTTTGAAGCGTGTTATTGACATCAATAACTCTATCAGGCTAATTGGAGGCAATATTAGACTAACATTTCTGTTATTATAGTTTGGAAAATTTTAAATTAACCTATTCTATTATAATTATTTAATTCCTTTCTTTGATGATTTGGGTTTTCCGAGTTCGAATACTGTTAGATTAAACTAGATACTTCAACCTCAACCTAAGAGAATAATAAGTGGCTAAAATACACTCATTTACAAGCCATGTTCCCTTGTTTCTTGATTTATTGACCAAACAGTGATAGAGTGTACTTATCTATCCACAAACTTTCAACTGATTCATTCTTTTTTTACACCATTACCACAAACAAAATCAAACATACAACAAGCCTAATGTACGTAGGAGGTAACAATTAAATGTTGTGCATCCAGACGGATTCAGTTCGTTTCTCCCGGACCTTGAAATTAGTTACCAACTGCATCCCCCTTGCAACAATGAAATTTACACTTCATTTACCTTCAATCGTGAATCTTGGTCTGATAGAAAACAATTTCCCAGTGGCGTAAGATGCTGAATGAAAAGATCCCGATTGTTTACCATAGGGCATAACAGCTCTGCGATTCTTGCCCTTGTTTTCGACGCTATTCATACCTTAGATTTCAAGACGTTCCACAGCTTCAATTACAATTTGCTTCCAAGCAGAAAGGATTCGCTTCGTACGCTTTTGCACGGCTCAATCATCTCAATCCCCGTAGAAGACTATTTATCCTTTGGTTTGCAACAAAATTTAAGTCGGTAAAAAATGCGGAAACTAAGGTACGAACGAACCCAAGTCCATAGTAATAAGCAACCAACTACCGGCAACGGTGATGAGTTTGTACCAACGCAACCGACCAACGCAACCGACCAACGCAACCGTGATTCGCTACATTCCGGTGCTGCAATACAATTCCAATAAAATTCACATTTTACTATCACTACAATTCTCCCACGATCATTTTGATAATCGTCATGGTACAGAAACGAGTAGCAGAAGTAGCCGCACCCTTATTGCGGCGATTATCGCTTCTTCACCGCACGTAATCTTTTACGGTGAAAATATCGTTCCAGGATTCTTGCACAAGATGCGAACGGGAATTACGCCAGATAATAGAGCCCCACCGTTTCCATTCATCCTAGCATTATCTACATCATCTTCATCATCATTATACCGTTATTATTGGCATCATGATTCGGATGCCTAACGCAACACTGTTCAGTGCTCGCAATAACTGTCGTGGCCAACAAGAAAAGGTCTGACCAGTGGGCATTTTGCGCAACGAAGTTTTTCTGTGTAGTAAAAATGGATTCTAGTGGACTGAGTTATTTCACTTCCTAAATTAGAATTCCGTAGAAAAAACGATCGATTAATGTGGGACCAAAAATAAAGAATTCAATATTGAACATTAACAAAATAAAGAAATTAATATTCAAACCGCAAATGAGTTTTTTTGCTTGCTTATTTATTTTGATACCTTGGACCATTTGTACAAAAAAAGGTAAAGTTTGAATTAAACAAAAACGAATACTTTACTTTGAAAGGATAATTTTTGAACTGCTCAAGGTAAAGTCGACCTGGACTGAACAACACCTTCTTAATTCTACCATTTTAAAGCCCAGACCTAAAAACTAACCCCTCCATGCAATTGCAGTGGCAACATGCATAAGGGATGTGAGGATAAAGGGAACTCCATTTTTGATTCTTCTTGCCACACCATGTGTAACGTAGGAATGTTCTAGGAACAACCTAATATCCTAAAGCCAACCTACAAGGTGCAATTCAAAAATTCCAGGACTTTTATAATTTCCCATCTTCTAGTAGCGCCATCTCTTTGAAATTTGTATCGGTTGTTTGTCTATCCATTAGTAATGTTCTGTCAAATTTTTATGACATTTGGATGTATACAAGCTGAGATATCGCGCCAAATGTGACAGTACATTTATTGTGTCGGTCGAAAAATGAGCATTGAACAAAGAGCCAATATTAAGTTTTGTGTTAAACTTGGTAAAACTTTTACCGAAACTCATCAAATGATGAAACATGTTTATGGTGATGATTGTCTATCTCGTAGCCGTCTTCACGAGTGGTTTAAACGTTTTCAAGAGGGACGGGAGGACTTGGAAGACGACGAACGGTCGGGGCGGCCAAGAGATATTGTGAACGAAGAAAACACGGAAATTGTGCGTGAATTCATCAAAAAAGAGCCGAAATCATCGCTTAAATACATGGAATCAGAATTGGGAATATCTGCAGCATCGATTTTTCGTATTTTGACAGAAAATTTGGGCTACCGAAAGGTTTGTGCTCGATTTGTTCCGCACACATTGAAACAAACTTGTAGGAACAACCTAATATCCTAAAGCCAACCTACGTGTAATGAAGACCCGATATTCTTTAAGATTAGTTTTAACAATTTCTTTAATCAATTAGTTTTACTAACAAGTACTTTATTGCCGTTTTTGCAGTGGCCAGACGTCGAAAGAAGGAAGGACGACCGCGGCGTCAGCGCACGACGTTCAGCAGCGAGCAAACGTTAAGGCTTGAGGTTGAGTTTCACCGGAACGAGTACATCTCGCGCGGTCGGCGGTTGGAGCTGGCCGAAGTGCTGAAGCTATCCGAGACACAAATTAAGATATGGTTCCAGAATCGCCGGGCAAAGGACAAACGCATTGAAAAGGCTCAAATCGATCAACATTGTAGGTAAGATGGAATCTACCCATATACCGGTCATTGGTTGATAACTTTAACGATAAAATTCATCTGTGTAGAGCTTTCGCCGCTGTAAATGGGTTGCTTACACCGTTCAGTCCGCAATATCCGGCATTAATGGCGACGCATCAACAAACACACCAACATCATATCCACCTGCACAATCAACCGCAGCATGCGCATCTACAGCAGCAACTGCATCCTTCTCCCCTCGTAGGGATGCCCTCGGCTACCGTGGAAAGTAGTGCTTCGGCTACCAACAAAGCTACATGCAGCGCCCCGGATGTTTCACCGAAACGACATGAAGAAAACGACATCGGTTTCAACAGGCAAATACACAGAGCTACCGAAGAAATAGTGTCTCATCAGCGAACAGTTTTGCAATGACAAACCGAACTCAATCTTTCATTGACATAAAGAAAACAATGTCAAACTAATAGATAATAAATACAACAATAAAATAATGTTTATGTATTGGAAAACAGTTTTACTACACACTTTAATGCAATGCAAGGAGAATTTTTCGACAAGGATCAACTAATCAGTGACCCAGCGGATGGTGCGCATACCTGAAATCACGTGTCAAAAGGAAAATCTTCGGATGTTAGATGTATAGACTCCATAATGAATAGAAAATTGACAAATTGGTATTTTGTTATTTCAAAACGTTTTATTTGAAACTTCTCATTCATCATATCACTATAATATTTTTCGATACTGTTAGTCAACATTAGTTTAATGATGTGGAATTAAACTGCCAGTACTAAGATGGTGTTGTTATTGGGAAAACCTGAGGAAGGATACGGTGGCATAAACTTACCATTACGCTCCAATCACCCAAAGGACGGAGCATAGTGTCTTCAGGCAACGAAACACCTTTGAATTCCTAATTTACGAAAAAACCGAATAATTATTCTACTTACAATTTCCAAGCAGCGGCTTCTGTGCGGTAGATCGTGAGTACCTAGATGCTGGATCATGTATACATTTAATCATATTCATATGAAAGATTCGAAAAATCCTTTGAAACTTGCCCCCCAATACAACAAAAAGTGAACTAAACATAGGTTTAAATGATGAAACATAAGCTAGAAAGAGATTAATTGTCAACACAAAAACTAATACCACAATTTTGACTTACTAACTAACTATTGCACCCAAATTGCGGTAGCTTATTAAGATTTGCATCTCATTTGACAAGGGTTTAACATCTGAAGAGTTTGTTAACCAAAGTGAAGCAATCAGCAGTGTTAGCCCGCCGCTGGCCCAATGATGATGCTTCTTTGTTTGTAGAATCATGGAAGTAAAACAGTGACTCAAAGGAAATAGTATAACACGGCAAGAGTAGACAAGTCAAAATAATTCTACTAGCATCTACTATTAGCATCCACACATTATCATCTTTCATGACCACAGCGCACTCATTCATTCATGCCTCCAGTCTAAAAATGCTCTCGAGAAAATGCCGTCGTATCCTGTGAAAACTTGTGTTGAAATGGTTAACCAATTGGAGGAAGCCAGAACCTACCGAACTCGCCAAACCGATCGTCACTACACCTGCACTAAGGGCCTGGGAGCACAGTGAGTCTCTCTGTTCCCTTCAATGGTTACACTCTTACAAACCTTCAACCAACGTTGCAGCAGCGAATGCGGAAAATATCTAAACGGAAAACTCTCCCGTTCCTTCTAATGAAGCCACTACACACCAAAAACGCTATACCACCGGCGAAGCACAGTTCTTGACTACATTATGGACCTCCTTGCATTCTTCCTTTTTGTACTTTGATAACTCATGGGGGTCCCCTTCCGCAGTCTGTCATCGTGTAATGCTGTGTCTTCTTTTCTCAAAGTCGTCCGTCTTCTTTTTTCTCCTTTCACTGCGAACCGATCCTGCTTCTCTGTAGGAGTTCTGATTATTCTGCGGTCGAAACTATTGAGAAAACCAACAATCTGAAGCTCGACAAAAATCGACGAATATTAGAGGAATACAATATTATACATAAAATGAAACTGCTCGCTCTTTGTCTGATTTATTGATCTTTATACTGTGACTTGAATTACTGTCTTCTTTATTTTCGTATTATCGTACTGCCGACATAGCTCCAATAAATTCTACTGTTTAATTAGTGAACCGTTAGAGAGGAGTGGTTTTCATTTTTGATTTAGGTAAAATAATATTCATCAATAAAAAAAGAAAACTCTAACGATTCTCTCTGACAGTGTTATTATTGTACGGTAAACAAAACAATTACTATTTTCAAAAAATGTTCTTTTCTTGAATTTCCACAGTGTGAAGAGGTCCACGTACAAAATTTCAGAACGCTAGTACCACAAAACAACACATAATAACTGAAAACTGAGACGAGTTTGCAAGTGCATTATTTGTTTCATTGATACCCTTAGACGCTCACATTCTTACACTCCACAAGTCAAAATACAAAAGAAAAGTAATTCGTCTACGTCACAATTGCCACTATCAGTAGTAGTAGATGAAATGAAACACATTTGGAAACTTACAAAAACACATATCTATATACATTCCAAAAAAATGAGAATTTGAAGACCGACTGTCTGTACAGCCCTACTCGTCCGTTCCTGACATCTTTTCTTCTAAATTAATAAAGCCTGATCCTGCAATATTTTGTCCTGAACTATGTAACTGAATGTTTGTAATATTTATTTTCTGCTACAAACAAATTGCTACTTAAAACACTTTGCATTTGCACACTGTGTTATCAGCTATCAGAGTTTTGCTATCGGTTTGACGAAAAGAAAGGTGAGAAAATAAGTTTTGATGCCTAACTTCCTCGGGTGTTACTGCGGTAGATTAAGCCGTACCCCATTGCTTCGGGAGTATGGTTTTACTGGCGAATCGAAAGTTTTGCCTCGTCTCATCTCACACTGATCTACACACTTGTGCTCACGTGCCGTGAGCACGTAGTTTGGGTACTATTTTTTTGCTTTGGGTAATGATAATTATAAAAACTTGTCCTAGATCCTATGGAAATTGTAATGTGTAATTAGAAATGTTTTCAGGTCTCTTGCACACACTACTCGCTAGTTTTCCCCTTATCCACTCAGTATTACCCAATAAGTATAGCATTATTACTTGCTAATTGTTTCTCAGTTTGACCGCAAACGTGCAAGGAGGAGATGGGTAGTCCTTCTGTAGCGGTTTACAAGTAACAGACGGATTGATAAGTTCTCTTTTTCTTTCTTTCTCTTCGCTCACGTTCTCTACCTCTCTATCGTTCATGATTTTAAAAGTCAATGTTTTTTTCAGATACAAAACCGATTTGGACCGTGCTTAGATAATCCAGGAATCTATTGAGGGGTTGTCAACAATATAAAGCATTCTAATACAAAGCTAACGGAAGGGATGGGAACGAAACCCGTAATGGTTATACACCGAGGTGAGGCTACATTCCTTTGCCGCCGAACGAAGCATTGCAAGTCAGGCAACTTACTACTTTCAACATGTACTATCAGTATCGGCAACATTCTCAAATGCATGTTTCCTATCATTGAAAAGACAAAAATTATTCGCTGAAAGATCTTTTTTTCCTTCCACTGTCACGCTCGGTTGGTTTTACGGTTGTGTGGTGAATTTTTGTTAAGACCTCTTCGGCACCTTCTGACCTTGTCGTGAGATGAAAACCGTTCAAACTGAAGAGGGAGTAGTAGTGGGTGAAGCTGTAGTAGGCGCTGCTGCTGCTGGTTTATGATCTGTCTAGGAATCGCATTCTTGTTACTTGTGCACGAGACACTCTTTCCATGCACTATGCATGATTCCTCGCAAGACAAGTTCCTTCTGCCTCCGTGCCACTTGCGCACGATGACACGCGCCTGCAATCCTTGTGCCTGTTGTTCTCTGTGCTGCTGCGGTCTACCACGAATGACTGTTTCCTTCCTTCACTGTCTCCCGAATGCCCTTCGCAATGAATCTTCTTCTGTCACTGCCATCATTACTGACAATCCTGCGGTTTCCTCAGTTACTGTGTTTAGTTTTGCAATGTTACGTTTTAGCTATCATTTTCTAAAACCTTTATTGTACCTAATAAGAATGAAGAGAAACACAGATGGATTGCATTAGATTGGTGAACCACGATCAATAAATCAATCGGAGAAGAAAGCTACCTAAATGTCGTAGATTTGCTAAAAAAAAACAACAGAATCTGACACAATGTGTGTGTGTTCAAATGTAGGTGTGTGTAATATCGAATAGAAGTAGGGGAGAATGGGACAAAATAAATCTTACAAAACGATCAGGACATACCACAACAAAATGTAGAATCATTCATAAACGCCTATAACGCATTGGCGCCAAACGGTGCAACAGCATATCGGACAGAAAATACATCTCGCTACACTGTGGACCACCCACTTCCACCTGGAAAGCAACCGATCGACCGAACGAAAGATACCGTAATTTCGATTGATGAACCATTCCGAAAAAGATCGTTTACCTTCGTTAGTACCAAAGAGGAAAACGAATTCTCATTTGGTTTAAAAACCCGACCCATCCCGCATTCCCAACGATCATATAATTAAATAATCCAACACAATCACTGGTGGCACACTCGTAATCGCGTGGATGGTGGGTGTGAACTTGAGATGAACAAAGTAATAATAATCGCACAATGGGTACAGCAAGAGATACACGGCTAAAATTGTAAACCAAAATGGAGCCGTATGGGGAAATATTCACACAGGAAGCGAAAAATACGGTAATGTTTAATATAGTTACCTGCCGGGATGTCGGGCTGTCGATGGAGAGTAGAACAAACGAGTGGATGGCGGTGGTTTGGTGGTGGTTGGTGTAAGGCATTTCGTTAAGGACACGAACGGTAGTGGTGGGCGAATAACAATGGTCGTAGCGGAGAACAACAAACACAGGATGGTGTGAGTGTGGAACACGATCGATCGTTTGATATGTGTCCACGCAACAAGTAGCAAAAAGGTGGTAAGAGCAATTTTAGTTTCAAAAATGAGTACAACACACTCTAGTTGTGAAGGTAGAGAGAACGTATTCCTTACTTTCAATCTCTTTTGATCCGATTGATCTCCTTATTATAATCATCATCATCATCATCATCATCATTCATCTTCTTCCTCTTCCACTTATCAATATGTACGGTTACTTCCGTACTTCCCGTTGCCACTGTAACCGCTGCCACCCGCACCTTGATTGCCTGGAAACGCAAGTTAAACGGTTAGCCTTCGACTAGTACGTGCCATAATAGCTACCGTCGGTACCGTAGGGCGCCGCTCGCTGATTAAAATTGCCACCAGCACGGACGGGACCAGCGTTGTATCCTTGTTGATAGTTATTCCCAAATTCGTTTCCTCCCCATCCCCCACCACCACTGCTGTTCCCTCCCCAGTTTCCACTATTGTTGCCCCAACCGCCCTGGCCCTGTGAGCCACATCCATTGTCCCATGGATTGCCACCGCCGTTGTTCCATTGGTTGCCGCCATTATTGAAGCCGCCATTGTTGAAACCGCCACCACTATTGAACCCACCACTGTTCCATTCGCTTGCCCCGCCACCTCGCTGGTTGCCCCAACCGCCACCACCACCGCCTCGCTGGTTGTTCCACCCACCACCACCACTTCCGCGCTGGTTGCCCCAGGCACCACCGCCACCGCCGCCACCACCGCGGCCCATATCGTTCTTGTACCGATCCATGTCCTGCTTTGGTAGAGCCTTCTTCACATCTAGCAACTTATTCTGGATCGTGTGACTTTTTTGCACTGCGAAAGATAAAACAAGATCATCGAATCATCGACTCATGACATCATAACAAAACAGATAGGAAACGATTACAGAGGAGAATCCCAATGAGCCAAAGAACAATCCGGAGCTGAGTAGCGTACACAAGCAAACTAATCAAATCCAAACAGAAGTCGAATTTATAAAAACCAATGCTCACATAGGTACTTACGGATTATTTTATCAACCGGATCGTAGTCGTCAAACTCTACGAACCCGAACCCACGCTTCTTGCCATTATCTTTATCCGTGACAATGCAGGCCGAGATGACGTTGCCGTACTTAGAAAAGTATTCTCGAAGATGCTCCTCATCGAAATCGTCCCGAAGACCGCCTACGAAGAGCTTCTTAACCGACGATCCAGCCTCCGGTCGGTTAATGTCCTGCCGGGGTACTGCGCGCTTGGGTTCCACAACACGCCCATCGATTTTGTGCGGACGGTTGGCTTGGGCATCGTCGATCATGTACGACTTCGAGTAGGTAATAAAACCGAAACCGCGGCTACGTTTCGTTTTCGGGTCCTTCATGACGACTACATCGACTACCTTCCCCCATTTTTCAAAGTACGCTTTCAGCGTATCGTCAGTAGTACGGTAATCAAGTCCACCAATGAATAGCTTCCGAAGGTGTTCCGGTTCTCGGATTTCCTAAAACAGAAAAGAAAGTAGATTGACACGTTAGCTCATCATAAAACAAACAAATCGAAGATCGAAGCTATTTTTGAACACTCTTATCATATGACACGTATCAAAAAAACCCACGAATTCACGCGTTCACGACATTGCCGAATACATTTCATGCGCACCTTGAAAAAGCATCTTTCCAGGGCGAAAAATGATAATTCAGCTCGCCCGCTCAGTTATCACTTCTCGGAACATTGAACCTGCGTAGAAGCAAGGCTTGGTCCCGTACAAATATGGTCTCTGCGTTGTATGGCTTCATCTTATCACATAAAAAGTATGGCTTCAAAGCAGTGTAACAGGATATTTGTAATTATATTCAACTGCGCATTAACGTTGGAGTGCACTTCAGCCTACCGTGATGAATGCATTGAAGGGTTAGGAGACGTAGTATTGAAAAAAAGAAGGATACAAAACAAACCATTCATTTATATCAAGTCAGAGTAATAAATAATGCATCTTTTGTCTTTTCATTTCTAAAATGTATAACGACATGCTCCGAAAACCAGAATACCGGCTTCGCTGTATTTGCTCAGTCAGCCAAATTTTCTTCGCCTCTTTCAGTGAGAAAGAGAAAACTTCGCTGTTAATCGCAAGGAAAGAGACAACCATAGACCTGCCGCCGCTTGAGAGCGTTATTTTCACTAAATTCAACATGGCGTCTAACGCACTTTGTAAATTGCAGAGAAGCATTTATTTCAACAAGCGCACGCCAAGTATTAGAGTATTTATTACAAAATTTCATCTATTTAATGGTTTGTGAAACATTCTAACAAGTGACGGATCTTTTTGTTCCAATATAGTTAACAACCAAGCAGTCGTTTTGCCTGCTACTTACATCATCGTCATTGCGACCATTCTGGTGATCGCCATTTTGAGGGTCCTGTTTGTCGCTCATGCTTGCTGGTAGATAATCAATTTTGTACCACCAAACACGCACTAATCACACCAACAATGGCACCGTATCGTTAATAAGCGTACAAGTCACAAAATGATGTGCAGAAAACACTCCACAAATCGATGCTGCTTTCCCAATATCCTGGCAAATGAACGCACTCACGCACTTTACAACCACACGCTTGGAGCGACAGAATAAAATGACGAGTTTCGAATGACGGCTTCCTTTTCAATATCTTCGCCCTGCACGGGCGAAAATCGCTAGCCGGCTTCGGGCGAAATGTCAGTTACAGAGCTCGCTCTATCTACTTCACCCACGGGTTATCGGTCATCGTAAAGGTTAAAATGTTTTTTTTCAGTAGCTAAGTTTATGAGCAAAAGCAGTTTATTAACAACATCTTAAGAATTTTCCGAAGTTTTGAACCTAAAAACAAAACAAACCAAAATTCAAATAACCCATAAACAAGTTTCCACCATGCCGGTAAAATCCATACTCACTTGCATTTTGTGCATGTGAAAAACACGGTTTGTCCTTCGTCTGCAGAACGAAGTTGTAACGTAGCGTACGACATCTGATCGTTTCCACACTTGGGACACTGTCTATTCACAATTGGTCCGTCGGCTTCTTCGTCCGCCGTTCGTTCTGCTTGATCAGATTTTTTATTTTCATAAGAATTGAAAGGAATCGTATATTCTACTTCCATAGTACCGAACGCTGTGAAGAGATAGTAAAAAATACTGTGACAAATGCAACAAGTTAAATAAAATCTATATATTGCTTACCCGAAGCATCGTATTCACTGTGGCAGCTGTAACAGAAAACCGTCTTAGCCATTCGCAGTAGTGGCAAAATCGTGCCGCAGTCCGGGCAGAAACCGGGATCCATCGTGTTTGTGCTCGAGCAGTATTTCCTATTGTTCTTCAGGATATTTTAATATCGAATTATCGGCATGCACTTGATCTCGAAAACACCGCGTGTTGCTAATGTTGACATTGCCTCTGTTATTTGTTTGGTATTTCGCTCGAGGATGATTGACATTTTCTGGCATAGCGCTTTTCAACGGTGATGTGATATATTTCACCATTTCGCGAAATATTTCGAATATACTACGATATAAGTTACGGTCCATTTATTTTGATTTGATCGTTTGTGTATATTTCTTAAAATCATAGCTTATTCTATTGGTGTGTCCTTCGTAATAATATCGTTGTTACTGAAGAGGATGTGCGAATCCTTTCATCGTCTCCAGCCGCTTAGACACGAGAACCACAACTGTGATTCCCGGACATCGAACATATTGTAATACGTTGATGCCAAGGTGGCGGCAATCCCAAAGACTATTACCGAGCCAGCGAGAATGCAGTCGCTATACATGACATGGTAGAGCCGCGTTATTTGGGCACGCATCCAAGCGGTACAATCGCCGATTACGGAACGAAGTTTTGTAATTGATTCTGACCCTATCGATCCTATGGATCCGTACCAACTTAGGCGCTCAGAGTACAAAACGTCGTCATCCAGGTCCGTGTGGCTGGTACGCAACTCTTCGGAAAATTCTGACGAGCCGGATGAATACGATCGCTTCAATTCCTGGCTGTAGGTTCGTTCCAATTCCAGCATCCGCTGGTAGAATAAAGGCGGCAGTATGAATATCAGGGGACCGGTAAGGGTTCCCCCGATGATTCCCATCACCAGATCGAATCGCGGTAGTATTTCTGCGATGAGCACAGCGCACCACACAAGCACAGACCGTATAATGCAGCGTTTGATGGTGAAATCTTAAGCAAGAAAAACGTTTGGAATTAGTTTCTTATTGATGCGGTTTTCTCCAACTTTCCGTTCCTTACCTCTGGAGGCACCTAAAACATCTTCAATGTGCTGGAACAAGGCAGAGTTTCCAACCGCACTAGAAAGGCATAGCTGTAACGTTACCAACAGGATGGTCATATACAGCGACCAGCTACGAGGTAATATCTGCAGCACGTTACTCGTGGTGTCCATTCCGTAGCGATAAGCCGTCAGCAGTGTTGTAACAGCGGACAATGAGCATGTCACAAGGATACCATACAGCACTGCCTTTCCGATCTGCCGTTTGTGTTGCATGTCAACCTGAATAGTCAACAACATCGGATGGATATCGAACTGAAAGGCAATAATACCGTACGCTTTCAGCAACTGCACAACCGGAGGCAAACCAAGGCCGATTCCACTGAATGGTCTAAAATCGTTTGCGCCGGACGCGGATGATTGATCTTCTCCTATCGAAATCCACGTCAGGATGGCCACACTAGTGCACACGATCACGGACACACTGGCAAGAGTGCGCATGTTTTTGGGGCTTCCTAACCACATGATGGGACAGAGGAACAGTCCGATAATGATCAGCCAGTAGCAGAACGACAGCTGGAACGAGTCGTCGCTGATGCGCACGCCGAGTAGTTGAAGATTTTGGGCGGCCACCAGCAGGTTCGGTATGCCCCCACCGAACACTGTCAGGTCAAGCAGCACCGTCACGAACACGCTCATCCGCTTGCCGTAGGTGAACTCGGCTATGGCCGCATACGGATACCGATTTTTGGCCACTATCGACGGATCCAGTTGTTCGGCAATCGTCCAGCAGCGCCCCAACACGACGGCGGTGTAAATTTGGAGCGTCAGGACGAACAACACCAGTGGCACCCCGTAGAGGCCGCAGGAGATGATTGACTTCGGTAGCGCCACGATCGGGAACACTCCGAACAGATCGATCACACACAGGGTGGCAAAGAAGAGGGACAACTGGCGCGAGCCATCACCACTTGCCTCACACCGTTCCCACTGCCTGTGCAGTCGCTGATCGGACGACCTATAACTTCTTGAGGCCATGACTAGAGCGCACGGTAGGCACGGCCATACTGCTGTGCCACCGTTAACCCGGTCTTCCTGCTTAATGAGGCTTCGCTGAGTTCGGTGACTGGTGACGGTTGGCCAATGGTGCGTTTGTGGAAGTGCGCTGGTTATCCGTGCCTCAACGGTACTCGTTCAACGGAGGGAATCCTTACAAGTCTAATTTCAACGCCGACATAGCGACTGCGTGTTCGGTTTGCATTGAGGCAGGTTGAAAGTATAGCAAGATTCGCATTTCTTTTTGACATCGGTTTGGCGTTTAAACCAACATACTAAAACAGCAGGGGCATGGAGCTAAGATTATCGTTTTCTTATCTTTGAGAAAAGAAAGTAGCCATAGTATTGTTTTATTTCAATTTATTTTTGTTCATTACTTACTTTTGTTTATTACGCATAACTTGATATACAAAATACATATTTTAGCAAAAACAAATTTTCGTCATTTATCTGGGACGATATTTCACAAGAAAGCTCGATAGTAATGCCTTGGCGAAGTCCGCAATGCAAATAATGTCTGTAGCCCAGTCTGACGTAGCCCAGTCTGTATCATAAGAGAGTTCAAGTGTTCCGGTCGGAAGCATAAAAATGATTTCAAATGTCGCTGACGGTCGGTCGGTCGGTCCGTGTCCATAAATGCTTTCGTTGCTATTCTGTCATTCTTCTCTCAACGCTTTAGTGTTTTCAAAAAACATGCTATTTACGACGTGAATGCGTGACTCCTACTTCGGTGGCTGCCATCCACCGAAGGCCTTTTCCAGTTCCTGTGCCACACGCATGCAGAGACGATCCTGGTTCGGGCCTGCCACAACCTGGATACCGACCGGCAGTCCGTCGCGGTTGAATCCTAGCGGCACCTGCGTAGCCGGAAGTCCTAGTGCATTGATGATCATCGTATACATGAAACCAGTGACATGGCCAAATGATTCGTGATGCCGCAAGGCGGGCCTCGGAAAGGATGGCATCAAAAAGACACCGTCGGTGCCTAGTTTATCCTGCAACACGGAAAATTAAGATATGGTGTACTTCGGTTGTGACAAATGGCCCCCAATGCTTACCGTCATGTCCTTCTTCAGCTCGGCAGACATACGGAGGTACTTTTTGCGCTGCGCTTCGTTAACAGCACCTTTAGTAGCCGTTATACAGTACATAAATATGGCTGCGAACGTGTGCTCCGACTGACGTGTCATAACCTTCACCAACTCCCACAGCAGGTTCGGTTTGGCGCTGGAAAATACGCTGGGCATGTCCTGCAGCGTCTGCAGCTCGGTCGAGGCCAGCTGCATGCTATCGCAGAAGTGCTGAAAATTAATCGTCTCCGAGTAGATGCCCTTGTTCTGGAAGTACTTCACCGCGCTTCGGAGAGATTCGCGAATTTCGGGAGCAATCGGAACGGCATTGACGTTCAGGTCTAGCTTTTGTGGGTAGTATACTTTCAGCTTCTCTACATCGACCGGTTCGCTTAGACGCAGTTTGCTGGCGTTCGGTCCACTCATCACCTCCAGCAAGAGTGGCAGATCCTTGGCGTAGCGGCACATTGGTCCAAGAACAAGGTACTGGTCGAAATGAGAGTCGCCGCATACCGGCATATGCCCCTTGATAGACACCAATCCTGTAAAATTTTCAAATAGAGACATGCTCGATCAAATAATCGCATTTGTGAATGGGAACACATCAAATTTATTGACGTTCGTAACATGACAGTAAAATACTAAAGTAAAACAGTACAGTAAAATACTACGTAAGACGTAAGTAAAATTATTGATATAAAACACGTCTTTTAATATGGCCCCCACGGCTTCGATTTATTGTAAGAATTCGGCCCAAAATATGAAAAATTAGTTTCCGGTGATGATAAAAAAATGTTTAGCAAAATGTTCATGAATGCTGAAATTAAAAATATCTGTTAGCTAACTCCAACGAACTCTTTAAGAGGTTCCTGACGATTTGAAGTTAATTTTTCAAATGTATAGCAGCTGCCGACCCCAACATGTTTGAAAACATTCGGCAAATACAAATAGCCTGTTGGTTGCCTCTCTTGATCAACAATATGGTTACCATATGCAGATTTAGTAACAAGAATCAACTTTTGAAGCATCATCACATTTGGATTTACATGAAAATATCAATTGTTTCAAACCGATTCGTCTGGGGTTAGAAATTTGTTCCTAGGATTGCCTCACGCGATTGTAAGTGGTTCGTGATCGTGTACGCCAACATCGATAGCAGAAGCTCGTCCCGTGTCAAAGTGCATCTAGATCCGGCTCTAACCACGGGTTGCCTATTCGCCTTTCGCTTCAATCTTACATCATACACCAGACTGGACAACCACAAACCGATAAGGCGTTTGCTTCCCGTTGGAACATTCTTATCGTAACCTGGAGTCGTGGAGCCGACCTTTGGTACTGATGTTACCAATATGAAAAAGTATAATCTATCATAAAGCCTCCCGAGCCACAGTCCGAGATCGGATCGGATTACACGTAGGACACGATGGATTATTGCCAAAAGCCCGGCGTACAGTGATAGTAATGGGCAAACGATGATTCAGGAGGATCCGCTCATAAATGTGGTTTCAGATTGTACACTGATGTCACATGCCCCAGTGGAGTGTTAAAAATTAGTACTCACAACACTAAAGACCCTACGGCCCCTTTTGATGTTTGGATCCTACTTACCCGCCGACGGTTTGTGACCGAAAACGCCGCAAAACAGGGCCGGGATACGGATCGAGCCGGCCAGATCGCTTCCGACACCGCAAACGGAGGCGCCGGACCCGAGGAGGGCCCCCTCGCCGCCGGACGAACCGGCCGCACTGCGCCGCGGATCGTACGGGTTCAGCGTCCAGCCGGTCACATTGTTGTACGCCTCGAAGCCCATACAGTACTCGGGTGTGTTGGACACGAGCAGTGGGATGGCACCGGCTTCGCGCAGCAGATGGACGGCCTCGCCGTCGTCGGTCGCCGTTATGTTCTGCCGGCGCACCACGCCCCCGGCCAGCGACAGTCCCTGGACCGAGCAGCTTTCCTTCACCGTCATAGGCACTCCGAGCAGCGGTTGGCGTTTGGCAAGCTCTTCAAGCGCCCCGGAATCGTCACCGCAGGCTGCAATCCGTTCGTCGGCAGCCGCCGCCTCGGCCAGGGCGGCCTCGAACCGCTCCTCGACCACCGCATTGATCAGGGGGTTCACCTCGCGGATGCGCAGTACATACGCCCGGACCACGTTGACCGAGCGCAGCTGGCGTTTCCGAATCTGCTCGGCCAGATCGGTGGCCGGAATGCGCAGCACCTCGTCCCGGATCACCGGGAACGGTTCTGACCGGGGCGGACCTCCGATCCACGCCAGGAATACACCGAGCACCAGGTTCACCAGGCGCATCACTAGCGCCACTAGCTTTAGTAGTAGCTCCATCGCGACTGAGCGCCCGTCGCTCGAAGGCTGCGCGATCGACCCACCCGAGGGTGACTTCTACTCGCGCCGATGCACTCGCGCACTAGTGCAACACGTCACTGCCAACTTCGACGACGGAACTGGATTGCTAGGGCTGCGGCTGTGTGGGCCGAACGAGCAGGAAGTAGGGCAGCTAACGAGCTCACGATTATAATCTAGCACCTCTAAGGGCGTGACCTTTCTCCTGTGCGAACGCGACGATCTGACAACCCCGTGTGGTGTTTGCCTTGTGTGGTCCTGCAATCGCAGGCAGGCGGTAGCTAACTGAGTTTAGACTTTGCGGTACGCCACCTCATATGTGGCCGGTCAAGGCGGGTATCGAATCAGACGGGGCTCGTGGTGGGACGAGGTGTTATCAATCGAGGCACCGCTCACACTATCAGCAAAACCGGCTCGAGACCAAAGGTACGGCTGGAGCTCGGTGGAACATCGCCGAAGCCACAGTCCTTATCGGCCGGCTGGGGCGATAGCAAGCGGTTGGCGTTTCGGACCGAAAATAATTCACCCCAACTGCCTCCGACGAAGCAGAGGGCACACGGTCATGGCGGAATAAAAAACAACGAAAGAAACACACACACGCACAAATACAATTAAACGCAGCAAAGAACGCAGCAAAGTAGATTTTAATTTATTCGAGTTAAACTTCTGACCACCAATGGTCTGTTCCCATTCTGGCTTCCGCGGGGTTAAGAGTTAACGCCGGCTCTGGGAGGACCTCATTTGGGTGCCTTCCACCCACCGAAGGCCGCCTCCAGTTCGCGGGCAATGCACAGGCCGAGTCGATCCTGGAACGGGGCTGCCACGACCTGGATACCGATCGGGAGTCCGTGTCGATCGAAGCCGAGCGGCACGTGAGTGGCCGGCAGGCCCAGGGCGTTGAACAGCATCGTGTAGCCGACGCCCATGATGTGACCGAACGACTCATAGTGCCGCAGGGCCGAGGTCGGGAAGGTGGGAAACAGAAACACGCCATCGGTGCCGAGTGTGTCCTGTGCCGGAGAAGATGAAGTTAGTCGGTCGCATCCTTGACACAAGGGGGATTCAAACTTACGATCATTTGCTTCCGCATCTGGGCCGCCTTCTGGAGGTACGCGTCCAGCCGGTCGGAGGTGAAAAAGTTCTTCAGACTGAATATCACATAGAACATGATACCGGCGAGGGTGTACTGGGACCGCCCCAGGACACTGCGCAGCAACTCCACGCCCAGGCTGTGCGGTGCCTTCGGGTTGGCGGGATTGTGAAAGATGCTCGGGACGTCGCTGAGGGACTGGAGCACACTGAACGCCAGCTCCATGGCCTCGGGCATGTTGTCGAACTCGAACCGCTCGGTGGCTAGGCCGTGCCCCTTGAAGTACTGTACCGCACGGTAAAGCCCCATCTTGATGTCGTCGTCGACCGGCAGGTGGCCAGGATTGAAGCCCATATCTTCGGCGTAAAAGATGCGGATGTCCCGCGTGTAGACGCTCTCGCCGAGCCGCAGCTTGGCCGCACCCGGGCCGGCCATGATGTGCAGCAGGGTCGGCAGATCTTTTGCGTACCGTGACATCGGCCCCACCGTCAGCAGTCGGCCGAACTTTTCGTCGGTCGACATCGGGAAGTGACCCCGGATCGAGATTGCACCTGGGGTGTACGGGCATGAGTACCCAACATCAAGTGGCCGAGTTGACACAGGATACTCACCCGCCGTTGGTTTATGGCCGAAGATTCCGTTAAAGTGTGCCGGTAACCGTATGGAACCGGCAACATCACTGCCCACACCGAACAACGAGGCGCCGGCCCCGATTAGTGCTCCTTCGCCGCCGGACGAACCGCCCGCAGTCCGCCGGCTGTCGTGCGGGTTGAGCGTGCGTCCGGTGATGTGGTTGTACGACTCCCAGTTCAGGCAGTACTCGGGTGTGTTGGATACCAGCAGTGGAATGCAGCCGGCCGTCCGCAGATGGGCCACCGCCTCACCGTCGGCCGTCGCCTTCAGACCCTTGCGAGCCAGCGACCCACCGGTGATGGGGGCGTCCCGTAACGCGCAGGACTCTTTCACCGTGAACGGGACGCCCAACAGCGGGTAGTTCTTGATCAGCCATATCGGTTGCGTCTCCGCAATCAGCGTGTCTGCTTTGCGCGCTTCCTCGATGGCGGCCTCGAACCGCTCCTCGACGACCGCGTTGAGCAGCGGGTTAACCTCGCGGATCCTCTCTATGTAGGCTCGCACGACATCCTCGGACCGGAGCTGCAACGAAGCGTGGGGAACATAAACGACTGTTGGCGCACTCGATCAGTTCCGGCCAAAGGCAAGCGAGCCTGTCGGTGTGAGCCGAATCTAAATCACTGCCCATTCCCATGGACGAGGGAGGCACAGTGGCCTCACCTCGATTGCGAGGATCGTTTTAATTGTGGCTCTGTGCTCTGTGAGTGGTGCTGTGTGTTCGTGACATCGTTTTCTTTTTTGCACCGCTCCTTGGGCATGGCCACCACGCAATACCTGATCGGTAGCGCTAATGGCTCGTGATTAGAAAACCGCGCGTGTGGCCAGTGGGTCAAAGCCTACAATGCGGCAGAAGGCCGGAAAAAGATTGATTACTGCCCAGGGACACAACTTCCTGCTTGTGCTATCTAAATCCAACCGATACGAACTGTATTATGCAGGTTAGGGTACTTTGTGGGAGTAGTAAGCTTTAGAATGAGGAATAAGGATTTTATAGATACAAGTTTGGAGAGCTTTTTTGCATTTAGACTCAACTCCACTTGAAAGGCCGGCCGAAAAAAAACACAAGAATCCTGATATACGATGTGGAAGCTGTTTAGAGTGCTGTGGTGGTGGTAGCATAACTGGACGGTACGTTTTCAAAAACGAGTCCGACGAGAACCTTTCAAGTGCATGACAAATGGCTTCTTCATTTCACAATTGAAAAAAAAATGAACATAAAGAGCCTGTGGCTTCAAGTTGTTTTGATTTATGATCGGTTTTATCTCTCGGGGAACCGACAACGCAAGACTTGGTTAAACAAATTGTTTTGATTGCCTTTTCTAAGCCTCTGCAAACTATGTATATGCCTCCAACTAATTGAGTTAAATTAGTTGAACTATTTGGCAAAAGCATCTGAGAGATATAAATCAACTTAAATTGATGAATATACAGGCCATCATTTAAATACAATTTTTACACTCTGTTCATTTTAAAAGCAATTTGAAAAACTATGAAGCTCGGTTCCTACAACAGTATCATTGTGAGTAAGTGTGATTGTTATCTGTATTTGTCTGATTATTATCGAACGTTTACCAACGCGACATTTCTATTGGTATATTGTTAGCCCTCTTTCTGACTTCGGCCGTATTGGATTGAACCACGCCAGAATGTCGTCACCGGCGCAATGGCTTAAAGTGTCACCTTATGCGTTGCCAGTCACGCAAACGGGTATCATGTTTCGGCCATTTAACTCATCGACGCGTACTTGCGCCACCATTACCCCCGCCGTTTCGCACCAAGCGCTCGTAGATCGTGCTTAGTTCCTCGCCCAACGACCCCCAACAACGCATTGGGAGCCCATTTATTTACAAACCAGCCGGCATCAGCGGGCGCGGATCGTTGATTCGTTGAAAACAATGGAACGCTGCTGTAACTCCAGCTATTGATGGGCCTGTCAGTTCCACTTTCAAATTCAAAATTCACGAAAATCTTCCCTTTGTTTAGGGAGTGTACAATCCTCGGGTTAACTTCCGGTCGGACGGCGTCTGTAACTTCGTTGACAATATGCGGTACATATTTACAGGATGCAAGGCCGTAAATGTTTGTGTTTGACAAGCCACTTAAAGCGGCTTCGTCGTTTATTTAAATTAAAGAAAAAACATCTGTTATTACAAATATGCATCAACGATCGAAACAAGTTTTATCCAGAAACATCAATACAGCAAATGTCGCATAGGCAAGGTTACGATCGAACGAATCATTGTGGTAAATTATGGATCTTCCATTTTCAGACAGATGTTAAATATTTCCTTGCAAGTAACAGTTCCAACCAATCCACGTACCGTTTTCAGCATGCTAACGGAAACGTTCTGGTCCGAAAACTGGTTTGTCCTGTCGCTTCGGCACAAAGATAGTCAAAACTGGTCGATCGAGAAAGATGTTTTTCTCATTCGTTCGACAGCTTCGTTAAATTTCATACTAAAATTTCTAAGCACCTTCTTGACCTTGTCCGAGCAGAAGAGCATCAGTGGTTTCGGTTCGCCCAATCCTCGCAGCTTGTCGAAAGCAAACCAACAGGTTTGGGCCAACTTCAGGAGCGTTTCGGTGGTCTCAGGCGATCAACAAACATTACACCCTCTAGAACTCAACTCTGACATCAGAGTCTCGATATCCGATTCGGTGGCTTCCGATCGGTCCAGGGTATCACCGAGCAGAAGCCAAACCGCGTTTGATGAGGTCAATGTTTCCACATGAGTCAGCGTTTCTCGGCGTCGTGAGGTAGTATGCAACCTGCCGCAGGCCTGACTAATTACTGCCTGCCACTGTCACCCTACGTCCACACTTGCAGCAAGTTGGGCCAACTTTTTGCTGTCACACTAGCAATTTCTAGACGTCAAATCTGTGAGCTCCAGTGAGTGAAATGACAGTTCGTTTGTTTATGTTTTTAATTTGGCAGTTCACCATTTCATTCTGTTGCCAAGTTTTGCAGCGAACAGGCTTATTCGCATAATTAAATGGCTTGTTTAAAACATAAACTCAAAGCAAAATCGCGTAAATTGTGTTTAGTTGGTGCGTATGTGCTTGTTGAATACGCTCAGTATTTGGATGCTGAGCGTGTATCACGACGTTGGTGGACGCGAGAGCTCTTCGCGGAGGGTCCACAACACGGATTAAGGTTAATCGACCAGCTGTATCTGAACGATGGGATAGGGTTCCACAATTTTACTCGGATGACCCCAACAGACTTTGAAGTGCTTCTTGGAATGGTTGGTGCCGAAATTGCCGCGAATGAAACAACATGCCGCCAAACTATTCCTCCGAACATGCGGTTGATTGTTGTACTACATTTCCTGGCGACGGGAAACTCCTACGCCAGCTTACAGTACACCTTCAAAATTTCGAAGCAAATCATTTCCCGGATTGTACCTGAGGTTTGCGCGGCCATACAAATGAAATGCCGCCAGTTTATTAAGGTTTGTACCAATTTCCTTTACTTAATGTGTGTGTTCAGTGTCATCGTCATTTTATGTTGTATGTTAAGAGTAAATACACAAAACTGGTTTATTTGAGGGTTTTATTCACTCAAATAAGAACTGTTGATGGCCTCCGTATCATACATCTCGCCTTCTCCTCGGAACTCCTCCATCACACGCATGAGCGTTCTATGCAGCTGCCGCATTTCGGTGTCTGGCCGTTCGCCAGCACGCTTCACCTCCAGGGAGACGTACGACCCCAGGACATCGGCCCATGTGGCGTTGTTGTCCGTCTTTAAGCCATCTTCAATCACTTTTGATAGCTTTTCAAAAAATGCCCTTTCGTAACGATTGCCCTCTCGTGGCCGTCGTGTTTCATATGCCGTGGGTGTGGGTGGGATGACGGTGCCTCTTTCTGATGCCGTCAACGTTTGTGATCCCACGGATGTTGCTTCCATGTTCTGTAAAAATATTATATGTGGTTAATATTGATATCAACTAACATCATTTTTTTTCTATTGATAACTAGACACCGAAATCTCAACATGAATGGAAAGCTGTTGCTGCAGAATTTCAGCGAAAATTGCACTTCCCCCATTGTTTGGGAGCATTGGATGGAAAACATGTTAAAATATTAGCACCAATTCATAGTGGTAGCGAGTACTATAACTACAAAAAATGCTTTAGCATAGTAATGATGGTTATAGCAGACGCTCATTTTAACATAATATATGCCAACGTGGGAGCTCAGGGCAGGATTTCCGACGGCGGTGTTTTTAGGCAGACGGCTCTTCACCACAACATCGCAGCAAATACTGCCGGCCTACCTGAGGACGAGCCTCTGCCAGGACAATCCATCGCAACACCATACGTCTTGGTCGCCGACAAAGCATTTGCTTTATCGAAGCATTTGTTGAAGCCCTATCCCGGACATCCAACAGACCAATCAGAATCAACATATAACTATCGGCTGTGCAGAGCTCGAATCGTTATTGAAAATGTTTTTGGAATTTTGGCATCAAAGTTTAGGGTTTTCGCTAGCCCAATAGGATTACAACCGGCAAAAGCGAAACAGGTTGTAATTGCCTGCATTGTCCTGCATAATTTTTTGCGCAGAGACAATGAATCGAGGAGTCATTACTGTCCACCTGGAACTATGGACAGAATTCAAGGTGACGAAGTTTGTCTTGGCTCCTGGCGAAACGATGCAAATTCCAATGAAATGCTCGAACTTCAAAGTGTGCCACGACAAGTGCCACGTAATGTTAATGAAATTAGGAATAAATTTAAAGATTACTTTTCTTCACCGGAAGGAGAGATCATCTAAATTCGCGTTATTTTCGTTAAATACCCATACTATTGGTTTAAATACACAAAAAATTGGTTTAAAAAAATTACCTCATTGTTTTCTGGGTCGTCCGTTACCTCCGAGGCTCCGCAAACCTCTCCAGCAGGAGATAAAAACGATAGCCTGTCGAAGGCAAACCATCTAATCGTACTTGCTGGCTGGTTCTCCAGCTGCCGGCGGTTTTTGTGGTACGAGGTTTTCAGCACTTCCCATTTTCGGCGCACCGCTTCCTCTGGTAACTTTAGCAGGACAGCAACTCGATTTAACGCAGCCTTCTTCTTCGAACGATGTTTATAATCAACGTGCTTGGGGTTCCACAGCAGTGGTTCCTCCTTCACAGCATCAATAACATCGAACATTAATTTACGTGTCCACAGCACTCGTTCGCCTTCGCAGACCACGCGCTCCGGTCCATCCATTGCACTCTCGTTCGCCATTCTTTTCTGCGGATAACATGAATAACGATTATTTCTTTTTTCAGCAAATTGTTCTCAAAATTATTTTCCGCATTTCACACTTACCTTTTCCGAGGACAATTTGAACTAATTAGTCAGCCGACGCTTACACCAAACTACGTTCACAGATATGGTCTTACTGTTTTTAACGGACTGTGGTTCAACACACACGAAATGGTCTAACCCTTTCAACGGTCGGCTGCAAACTAATTAATTTTTTTTTGCGACCTGTACTCATTTACCTGATCTTAAAACAAGGTATTAAAGAATGAACAGCCAACCTGGGAAGTCCCAATCCGCAGGTACTGCCATCTTTTTATGTTCCCGATTCTCCCGACGCATAAACCTATGCTGAATGAATGATGCTTTCCTTCTCTTTCTATTGCCATCTTTGTCATAATCTGATCCGCTCTCGAAATGCTGTCCAAAAATTTGGACATCGAAAAAAGTTGCCCGTACCAACTGTCAAATTGAAAAATATGGCCTCTCAACCCGAATCGGTACAAATAACCGATAAGCAAGAGGAACTCAACGGCAACTCAAAGTAGCTCACGGATGTCCAACAAAAATGAGTGAATTTGGCTGGGCCTACATACATTTTTCCCCATTTGCTGTAAGTGTGGACGGGGGGTCACAAGGGCTGCCGGGGGTATGTCTGAACAAGTTCCACTCTTATCCACTTATCTGCGTAGTGTTAAGCAAAACACTTCGCAGGTTGACTTGTTGTTTTTGCCCACCACCCAAGTGTTTGGAAGCAGTTCGTAGTGTTTTCCGGTGGTGTGCGACCATCAAACGCGTTACCTTCTCATTGCTTGGAATTATCCGCGTCTGGCAAAACATGCATATTTGTTGGCATTAGCACCCAACTTGATAAACAAACAACGTCTGGGTTCTTAGAACGAAGTAGAATTTGGCATACACTTTGATGTGAATAGACAACAGCATAGACATTTGCTTTACCAAAATCTATGCCTTTTAAGTGATGACTGCTTTCAGTGAACGGTAGGTGCCACAGCAGGATCTTACGGTTCCGGATTGCTGAACGGCGATAATCGGACTCAACTTGCATCCGTTCGCACGCCACGCATAATTACGCTATGTACAGCACACAAAAGATGATCACATACATGTCGGCCCCTCAGACACCACCCGGACGCGGTTGTTTGTTTGATTGTTTGCCTTTGTCGCTACCATTACTATACTACCGGTTCTGCTGTGTACACACCGGGGCCAGAGTGAGGCCAGCAGAAAAGGACAGCATAATGTGCACTAGCTCGTTCAGCATCTGGAACCACCAACCAGAGCATAAAGCGACCCTTGAAAATTGCCCATCGTACCCCGCGAGGTCGGCATCTGCACTTGACCGCCACCGAACGATGGTCAGGCAAGATATTCGAAGTACCACTCACTTCGCGCGTTTGTTCGGTTGATTGAACTCGCCACCGCCAGGCTCAAGAGACGAAGCGCGCTATCGCGCTGCCGTTTCCTTTCGACGGCCAAGGCCAACCGGTACCGGGCTTACCTCCTTGTTCCGTATCCGTTCGGCCAGATCCACGGCCGGAATGTTGAGCATATCATTGCGAATCTCCGGAAAGTGGGCAGTCCGTTTGGAGCCGCCGACGAACGCGACGATCGGTTTCAGGAGCACGTTCAGCAACCGCAACAGCAGCCCCAAACAAACCAACCAAATCTCCATGGGGCGTTGGTGGGTGCCGTTTTATTCTCGAAGCCCACCACAAGTCACTCTAGACCGGGCGTTAGGTGAGGATTTTCACTTTCGCCAGTGTCGAGCGCGTTCTCCGCCAGGCGTCGATTATCCAATGGAGCGCGAGCGCAAGTCAAACAACTATCGTCTGTGGACGCTTCGCGATGTTTCACCGAACTGAACTTTGTTGGACACTTTACTGCACGCTTCGATAGTAGTATGTGCCGTCGTTGCCGGGGCGTACCGGTAGAAAGTTTTATGCAAACCAATTCAATTAAACCAATTACGGACGTGGACGTGGTAGCGTGACAGCCCGTCGACCCAAGGCAGTTCCCTCGCAGCGTCGACCGATGGCGGTACGATGGCGCGACCTGTAGGTTTTCCAACCCCGTGAACCCGGGAACCTGGCAGGTGCTGGCAGGCGCTGGCAGGAGAACTTCCCCCGATGGCGTCGGAGGTTACGTAAGGGTCTAGCAGCAAGTGTGCGTACACTTAGCACTCCCCGGCGGCGACTCGCTATTTCGCGCTCTCCGCAGCAATCGATCTAACGATCTGCACTTGCAAGTGCGCGTCTCGCTTCCTGCTTATTCGCCCCGAACGATTGCGTCACGCCGCGGCGGGTTGATAAGCTACCTTCCGCGGACGAGCCGGTCCAAGACATAAAACACGCCAAACGGAGAGTAATCCCTCTAATCAGTATGCTAATTGGCCGTTAGATGGCGCTCACACAGTGTACCATAGACATCCGATCCTATGGCGGGAGGTTCGAATTTTCGTCGGTTCTTCAACACTAGGACCGTAGTTCTAAGTCTAACAACGAGCTTCACCGAGGTTTCCGTTTGGGCGCAAATAACTACCCTGACTGCAGTGTGTGCACACTGCCTAAGGGATGGAACTTGGGCAGAATATCCCGTTCGCTAGTAGACGCTGGAAGTTGTAAAACGCGTTCCTCTGTGTGCGCTATCGCGATCAACACACGAAGCCGCCGTCTCGCAGATCCGATTCGTTCGCAAGCCACCGCTCGACTGGCGGACAGCGCAATCCGGCGCGCTTCAGGCTCTCGATCGCTGTTCAAGCATGGCGGCGTGTGAGCAGGCTAGCGACACCACCCCCCGATCCTCACTTGACGATGATCACCCCCTTCCAACAAGATCTTCCCCCTCGACAGTTTCGCGCCGTGCGAACGCGAAAGAAAAAATGATCCGGAACATTCCTTATCACGGCGACGGAGTTTTGCGCGCGCATCCGAGACCCGGCAGAGCGGTACAGCGGCAGAGTCAATTTTATGTGGCAAGGCACTTAGAACTCGCAACGAGACCTTCGACCTTGATGACACGACCTAGCCGCTGGCTGGAGCGATAAATTGAAGAAACGGACCTTCCCCCGTTGGGCTTCTGTGGTAGTGTCTCGGCTGAGGGAGAAAATAACGCACGGGGCAACAATGGCGGCGCGCCGAATGCGCGTACACTAAAAACAGAGACTTGCGGCGCCGCTTTTTGCCTTGCTTCCGTTCCTTAAGACGACGGCGGCGGACAGCATCCACGGCGCAGACGACGTGGCAAAAAGGTAGCCGGAGTGCTTGAGCTGAACTTGTGGCGCACAACGGTCGGCCATGACTTACTGGTTAATTGTGCTGTGCCGACGGAATGTGTTGGGCTGTGCCACCGCGGTGCCGGTTCACCGCAAGCCAGCGAAAGCCCCTACAAGCTTCGCGTGGCGTCCTTGCCCGGGCGCGGCGTACCTCCGGATCAAGCAAGGACAAGTTCACGACGCATCGCTGGCTTTGCGCATTCGGAATTGATTCGGTTGGTAACGATTACGGAGGTAGTAAAACAGCGGTTCGATGAAAACGATGCTCGTCTGCTCGAATGAAACAGCGTCCTTTCCGTGGTGCTCCTAATTGGTGTAGTCGGAAATACACACTTTTCTGCACTTGTCAGCACGCGGCATTTCGGTGATAAAATTTCTATGAACAAGCCAGGTTTATTACCATTACTCTGCTAGACATAAAACCAGTGAGGATTTGTAGCCCCAGCGATCACCGAGCGGCTCTACTAGCACCGTTCATTTGCGCAATTCTGCTCCGGTCAATGTGCGCTCTCTGTGCGCGTTGATTTACTGGATCATTGACCGGCTACGCTGTTGGTAGTAGTGACACGTGTAGGGCGCACTGCAGTAGTGCCTGCGTTAAGTACACCTCTAATTCATTCAACAAACAAACGCAAGCACGTGGATTCGCGGTCTGCTAGAAGCTTCATAGATTTAGACTACGCGTCCTTGACGTACAGCAGCTCAGACTTCCTCATGCTGTCGTCCGCAAGAACGAGTTGATTGTGGTTGGTCAAAGAGCAGTGTACAGTAATTTCTTCTTGAATACTCTCCTCGGATATCAATCGAGTTGGATTAAATGGAATAAACCGCGAAAACCGGTCTCACCTGCAAAACTAGTTTTCCTGTGCAGCGTTGTCTTCGCGGCGTGACCGTTCACATTGAGAGCACTTCCGATTTCCGGTACACACCACGGCCATTGGCAAAATGTTGTGAAATAAGTATTGCATCCATAATGTGACCCGACCGTGGAAATAAACCGACGGAACTTTACAATCCCTCCCCCATACTGTTAGTTTCGATTTGTTGAGCTGTTGACCGTTAGCCAACCTAAGAGTTTGTCACTTAATCATGATAACAAAAACGGGTTTGCAGTAAAACATTTTAGCAGCTTCAGGGCAACTTCGAAACTTGGATCGAACTGCGAGAGCTTACTCTTCATAGTTCTTATCTGTTAGATGTTGATATTGGAAGTTTAAAACGAAAACATTACAGAAATAATTCCACAACCGTATCACGGTTGACAATCTATAAATCCGTGTAAAACATTTCCTATTAAAAACAGATTTAAGCTCATATACAGACCATCGGTGTGTTTGGTAGCAATGCTAAATTGTAATTTTAAGAACAAATTGCAAAATGTCAATCAAGCAATTAGTATAGTAAATTGTCTTTAACGTTCAAACAACTCAACATGCGACACGTTTTCCGAAGAATTAAATTTGCGCCAACAATATTTTGAACCGTTTCGAACCGGTTCACCCGGCAATTTCATTTGCGTGCAAGCGCGCATTTTAGCTACAATCTTGCACGCCACGTCGATCGGAACTGTCAGGTGCCGGCAAAAAAAAACACAAAAACAATCCTCGGAGACCACATGAGTTTGTGCGCATTCACCGCAAGCTCTTATCACCACGCAACGAAATAAACAAACCCGGCCGACGTAAAGGCCTTGTCCAACTATCTGATCAGATAGGGCGCGATCCGCAGCTCGGACGGTTACTAACAGTGTTGACTCGAAGATCAGACGATCCGGTTGTGTATCGTGAGACATTTTAGTGCAAAGCAACGAACAGAATGACGGAATTAAACGCCGAATTTCGTGGATACCGCTCGCCGTTGAGCACCCGCTACGCCAGTAAGGAAATGCAGTACCTATTTAGCGATCAGTACAAATTTTCCACCTGGCGCAAGTTATGGATCATGCTGGCGAAAGCGGAGAAGGTAGGAATCACTTGGCAATCACCTATTCTGTGTTCCTAAAACTGCGTTCTTCATCTTGTACCTAGTCGCTGGGCTTGGGCATAACCGAGGAGCAAATCCGGGAGATGGAACGCAACGTAGAAAACATCGACTTCAAGGCTGCCGCGGCCGAGGAAGCGCTAACTCGACACGATGTAATGGCTCATGTGCACGTGTTTGCACAGCAGTGTCCACTGGCAGCCCCAATCATACATCTCGGAGCGACCTCATGCTACGTTGGCGACAACACGGATTTGATTGTGCTGAGGGAAGCGTTGGACCAGTTGCTACCGAAACTGGTCGGAGTCATCAAGCAGCTGTCTCAGTTTGCCATGCAGTACCGCGAACTGCCAACACTCGGGTTCACTCACCTGCAGCCGGCCCAACTGACCACCGTCGGTAAGCGCTGCACGCTGTGGGTCCAGGATCTACTGATGGACGAGCGAGCGCTCCGTGGTTGCCGGGAGAACCTACGTTTCCGCGGTGTGAAGGGAACGACCGGAACGCAGGCTTCGTTTTTGCAGCTGTTTGCCGGCGATGGCGGTAAGGTTCGCGAGTTGGATCGCACCGTCACCAAACTGGCCGGCTTCGAGCGATACTATGCCGTCACGGGACAAACGTACTCCCGGAAGGTAGATCTAGAGATCGTGTCGGCTCTCGCAAGTCTCGGCGCTACGGTGCACAAAATGTGTTCCGATTTGCGGCTGCTCGCGTCCCGCAAAGAGCTGGAAGAGCCATTCGAACAAACGCAAATCGGGAGCTCGGCCATGCCGTACAAGCGGAACCCGATGCGTTCGGAGCGATGCTGTGCGCTTGCCCGACACATGATAAGCATGCACGCGAATGCAGCCAACACGCTGGCCGTCCAGTGGCTTGAGCGGACGCTAGACGACTCGGCCAACCGGCGGCTGACGCTATCGGAAGCGTTTCTAGCAGCGGATGCCTGTCTGCTGACGTTGCTCAACATCTCCCAGGGGCTCGTTGTCTACCCGAAGGTGATCGAACGCAACATTGCCCAGGAGCTTCCGTTTATGTCGGCCGAGAACGTGATCATGGCCATGGTGAAGGCCGGCGGAGATCGGCAGGTGTGCCACGAGAAGATACGTGTCCTCTCGCACGAAGCCGGGGCGCAGGTGAAGCAACATGGAAAGGACAACGATCTGGTCGATCGAATCAAGGCCGATGCTTACTTTGCGCCCATTCTGGGGCAGCTCGATAAAATTCTTGATCCGAAAACGTTCACCGGCCGAGCCGCCGATCAGGTGGTGGAGTTTGTACAGGAAGAGGTTGATCCGATCGTCGCCCAGTACGGGGACAAGGTCGTTACCAAGTCTGCGCAATTGAAAATTTGATTTGCCCGGCGGTGCTATGTGACGTTGTTTATTGTAATAAAGCACTTCTTCAACAGCAGTAGTTGGTTGAAAGAAACATCATGCCTAACTTCAATTAATTTATACTTTTATTCATTCATTGCTCTCATTCTAATTTATTCTTCTCTCCACGTGCCTTGCGTTGTACATAGTTTACGTTCTTTACGCTTTCCAACCGATAACAACCAACAGGAACATTTCCCGCGAAACAACGTCTGATTTCTCGGGGCCACTTGTGGGATAAACCTAAGAAATGATCAAACGAAAAGGACAACAGGCAACACATCTTTGTTTTTAAAACATAACTTAATAGGTAAACGATTTAAAACCATTACACTACGGTGCCGGGGCGGTATTGTGTCTGACTGCACCCCGGATGTGCTCTAAAATGGGAATTGGGAAAGCTAAGGAACGGTCACCCGCCTATCGACTACTGGTCGCACTCGGTGCGTTCATCGACGTTGACGGTTGCGGCTGCGGGAAAAGGTTGTAACTATTGTTAGGCGAACAGCCACGCTGTCCCACGTCCGGACTAGTAGACGACAGTGGCCGCTCGATGGTCATCGTTTGCTGCGGCACCTGTATGTCCGCCTGCACCCCAAGGGTGCTGTAGATTTCCTTCATTAAAAACAGCATCGTGTCCTCCGAGTCCCTGTGAAGGATAAAAATAAATTGCAACGATAAGGCCAAGGTACTGCGCGGATCAATAATTCATGGGCCTCTGCCCGATCCTTACCAGTAACACACGTGGCTAGACAGTGCAAACAGATATTCGTTGATAAATTCGAACGGTGCTTCTTGCAGCACGTAATCGACGCGGCGCGACTGATTGAGGCGCCCGAGCGGTATACTCGTTTCACCGTTGTCCACATCGCTTCCCCCGGCCAAGTTGGACGTGGAGCCCGACTGTTCGAACTTGAGCTGATCCTGTATAACTTTGTTCACTTCCTTCTCGATCGCCTTCGGGTCGGGCCGGGAAGAGTTCAGTGCCGTCAGCGCGTACACCGTGTCGAGCGTGTTGCGAAACACGTCCGAAACACGCTGCTTCAGATCGTTTCCGACGCGCACCATCGTCTCCTTCAGCTCGAGATGCATCCGTTTACGGCCCTTGTGATGCGGTATCAGCACGGGTCGCAGTGAGCTCAGTTCCGGATTGATCAGGGCTTCGATTCGATACGCAACCGGATCGTACGGGTGGAAGATGTTGAAGAATCCGTCGCACGTGGGAAGACCAAAGTTGAGCCCGAGCGCGTCGATCCCCCGGATCGTGACGAACATGCCGATCGGTGAGCCGAGTGCGAAGAACTTTTTCGGTTGAAACAATAGCTGCGGGTAAGTGATGTACGGTTGGCCCGTGCCGGCAGGCCCGACCTCGTAATTTATCTGCTGCGAACATTTGCGCACCAGCGGCCGATGGTGAACGGTGGCGTGCTGTGGCAACGGTGGCACGGAATCGGCATCAGGATTTTCCTGGAAGGAGAGAAGAAACAACAGCACAGTCAGAAGATCATCAGGGGGGCGACTTCGGGATCAAGGTAAGTACCGAATTTTCCGTCTCCATCGGCTTCGGATCGGTGGCCTTCTTCTGATGGCAGAGCAGATCGAACAAAATCAGCGAACCCAGAGAGTGGCCGGCCAACGATACTCCTCCGGCGAAAGATGGGTTCCGCTGGCAGAACAGTGTGTACAGTCGGTTAAGCGAGTTGCCCACGGCGTCGATGATGCTCTGACAGAACATGGGACTCGTGTAGAACAGCACATCCAGCAGCGTGTCGTTGGTAAAGTGACGCAGCTTCGGAATCGACTCCAGCGTGATGGATTTCAGCTTCTCGTCCACGCCCGATTCCTCGGAGTGCAGATCATCGTGCCACGAGATCGGCAGTATCTCCACCCGCCCTATGTCGCTCCGATCGAACGCGGACCGGTAGTGACTCTGGACTAGCTGGGCCGAGATGCTTCGGAACTCGTCCACCACCTCTTCGACGCGCCGGAAGCGCAGATCGCACGCCTCCCCTATGCCGTGCACCATGAACATCAGATGATCGATCTTCTCCGGCTCGTCGTCGTCGATGTTGAACTCGTCGATACCCCGCTTCACGACGCGCGGCCGGTTCGTGGTCGACGGCACCGGCGAGCTGCCGCCCCACGTGTCCGGGTTTTGCGTTTTCAAAAAGTGCACGATCACCGACGGTCCGTGAAAAACGACCGTCTCCCCGTTCGGGATCGTCACCCGGCGGTGCCATTCGCCTGTCGTGGCCGCGTCCTTGTACTCGCCCTCCAGCTGCTCCGCTACCTTCTCCTCGTACGGCACGAAGCGAGAATCGAGATTTTTGTAGAACCACGAGCAGCGCCGTACCTCGTTCGCCGCGCCATTCCAGTAGACGGGCGTCCGTGTACGGTCGCGGATCGAAACGTCCCACCGCCCTCCGTCCGTGTGGACGATTACGGCTGGCGGTAGTGGGTCGTCAGCCGTAGCGGCGCCTCTCGCCATCTCCACCTTCCACGCGTCCTCGAGGGCCAACGAGTCGGCCATCGTGAAGGGTGACCAGAGAACTTTACCCTCGACCTCCCGCTTGTAGAACCAGTGATTGTACGTCGGACGGTACGCAACGTTTGTGCTCGATTCCGCTACGGATGGGGCCGTGGTGGTGTCCAGCCCGCCAACACTCGTTGCCGCCATCGCTGCCATACTGTCGCTGGCGCTCGTTTCTCCGCCCAGTCCGTTGCTCTGATCACCCGGCTTCGGCTGGCGCTGCGAATAGGGACCCGCGTCCTGATAGGCGGAAGGTTTGAAGTCAAACAGATTGTCGCTGCTAAAAATGGGCTCGTTGAGCACACCGACGAAGCGCTCCTGCTCCTCTGCCGCCTCGTCTTTGCCGTCGGTTTGATCGTTCGCTTCGAGGGTCTCTTGTGGCGGGACCGGCGGTAGTGCTGCCGCCGGTGGACTGGCCGCTTGGCCGAAGAAGCTAAACAGGGGTACGGAAGAAATGTGCTGACCCGTTTTGGAGTCGCTTTCGCTACCTCGCGGCAGAACGGTGTTACTGTTGAAGAAATCCGACGGATTGATCGCCGGCGCTGGCTCAGGCAGCTGGTTGGTCGTCGGTACCTCGAGCGCTGGCTCCGGTGCCGGTGGCCAAACGTTTCCGTTCCACGTAGGCTCCGGCACGGTTTGGCTCGGGATGAGGCTGACGGGCGTCGAGGTTTGACCGAAGAAACTTGACAGACTGTTTGCGTTACCGTCGATTTCTGTGGGTTGCTGCTCCTGGGATTGTTGGCGTTGCACAATGGGCGGGACGGCCGAAGGAACCGTATCCGGAAGGAATATTCCTGCCGGTGGCACCGCTCCCGGAAAGATGGTGGCCGGTTCGCTGAGGTTCGAGTTTGGTCGCGGCGGTGGCGAAAGAACGTTCTCGCTCGACTTGGACCGACTGTCGACGATCGTTTTGGGGGCGCCCGAGGTGACCTCAGGGGCGCTGTCAAAAAATGACGTGAACTCGCGCTGTGCAGCTGGGGCACTGTGTAGGGTTGGCACGTTCGGTTGAGTCACGATGTGCTCAGAGGCGGTCCTAAGCTCATCGACACCTCCCGACACTCCCGAAAGCTGCGAGTTAGGCCCAAACCCTGGTAACCCTCCTATCGGATGATGTTGCACCGGCGTGGCCAGCGGTTCGTGGATCGATGGCACTACCGGCGGTTCTTTAGGCGGAGCCGACAGTGGTTGAAAAAGTGAATCAGCTCCAACCGCTGCGTGTTTGACAAACGAATTAACAACCTTTTGCTCCTCCGGGACACTTTGTTGTTCCGCCACCGGTGCTGGAGAGAAGATGGATAGAACTCCCGTTTGTGGGGTGGATTCGATTGGTTCGTTCAACGAAACGAGTGGCTCGGCGACAGGGTCGAACAACGCAGGCACGACGCTGGCCGGTGGTGGTGGTGGTGCAAAAATGTTCGGCGGGGAAGCAAGCACCGCAGACTCGGGCTTTTGGGCGGCGGTCGGTGGCAATTGGTTCGGTAGAAAGACTGGACCACTGACCGGTGCGGTGACAAGCGGATTTTTGTACGGACCGACACCCGGTGCTCGACGTGCCGAGCTGTACGGGTTGTTTCTCGACGCGACGGACGACGTAGACGGAGCGACTGGAACGGAAGGAATCTGACCGGGTGTATAGAATGTCGGTGGAGGTTGGTCACCGACCAGCGAGGATTGAGCTGACAGTGAGCTGTACGGAGTGACCGCTGGGGCGCCGATGGCAGCCGATGGCTCAAAGGCTGTTGGTGGCGCGAAAAAGGAACCAACCGAAGCGGTCGCCGATGATGAGCTGCTTTCGGTCGGTGGTACCACCAAAGGGGACAACGGCTGATCGACGAATTGATCAGCACCGCCGCCGAAACCTGGACTCGGTAGCTTGTCAAGCAGATTCGTTGGAAGGTGGTATCCGAAGAGCGACGGTTTACTCTTCGCCGAATCCTCTGGTTGGTTTACCTCATGCGATACCGGATCCGAACGAACCGGTAGGTCCGCGAATGGTTGTGCGACCGGCGGTGTCGGCAAAGGTGGTACACCGAACGGAACTGGTGCCGGGGTCTGCGCCGCACTCCCGAGCGGACCGGGGCCAGTATGGTGGGTAGTGCTCAGGCCCGGAATGTGAGCGTACGTTTTCTTTTTGCTCCCTCCCAATCGGTAGGTGTTGGACAGTCCGCTCCCAGCTGCCGGTGGTGGTGGTGCCGGACACGACGCGACGGAAGCCACCCGGTCGGGGTTGTAGAACGTTGGCGGTGGCGGTGACGCTAGCTGCGCGTTCAGTGGCTGATCGCCAACGTTCGATGGGAACGGTTCGCACGCGGCTGAATTTATTAATGGCCCTCCGAACGATGGCGTCACGGCCAGTGGAAGCGACGGTGCCGACGGTAGGAACGGCGACGATGCTTCCCCTAATGGATGGATCGTATTTTGGAATTCCGGTTGCGCATTAAACGACCCGTACGCTGCCGTTTGCTGGTCGTTGGCGACCGGCGAGTTGCCCTTGATGACCCGGCTGAAGGTCGAAAATACCGTTGAGGCAACGGTGGGCAGTTGGGCCGCGAACTGCGCGGTCAGCGACGAAGTTTGCTGCAGGTAAGACGACGGACCACCGTCGGTGCCCGGTAGCAGAGGGCGCGATTCCGAATCCTCCAAGTCCTCCAGCGGGTTGTAGTCGGCTGCAGTCGGTGGCCGCGACGACGATAGGCCGGCCGGCTCGCTAGCCGCGCTCAGATCGATTTCGCTAAAGCTGTCCGTGTCCTGCGGTAGATCCGGTATGACGCCACTTTCCGCTGGCTGCGAACTGAAGATGGCCGGCTTGGCGGGACCTACCGACGAAAAGAGAGAGAGAGTGTGAAGAAACAGTAATCAGTAATCACGGCAATCCATATAAAAAAGTCAGCGAGCGATGCGCGTTAGACAATCGACGATCGTCCGTCAACAGAACGGTGTTTCTGCGTAAGATAATGCGCGGCGGCGCAGTGCATAGCAATGATGTCCTACTTGGGGATGTCCACACAGCGTGGGTCCGGTTTTGTTGCAACGCCCTTTTGTCGCAAGGTTCCACCGAACGGGGTTTTGTTTCATAACCTGACGGAAAGGACGGCCCAGACAATCAAAAATGGGCCAGCCCGTGGGTTTGCCAGCCTATCCACCTATCAATTCCGCAAGATCGCGATTGTTGTGTTACATTGTAACTGTATGTGGGCTACCTACCTGTGGCGGCCCGCTGCATACTTGTAGAATTTAAATTTAGAACCCTTGCACGATGATTTATGATCACTCTCTGTCTGCCTGGTGGTGGACTCGCGCTAAAACCTGGCACATTCCATTCCCGAGTGCCCCGAGCTTGCCGCACGTGCTGGGTGTGTGTATTTGCTGCCGCTTCCAAGACGCGCAATACGCAACACCCCGCTAAAGACATCTTTCCGCAAGCCCTTGAGCCACCCGAGAGTGTAGGTGTAGGAGGCCCCTAGGGGCCAGCCACCGAGGGGAACTTATAGACCGGCACGGAACCCGGCCCTAGCACCGCTGTTGCTGTGGGGCCGGGTCGCAGCGTTGGAAACCCTTCCCATATTTTGCGCCATAAACTATCGCGGAAGTTGACAAACGCTGCCATTATCGCACGTCAAACGTTGTTAGCACATGAGGACGAGCATTTTAAATATAGTTTACCCCGCACAAGCACCCGCAAGGTATGCAGTTTTTCATCACTAAACAAACCGCCCGCCGAAAGGGGCGTTGTTCTACCGCACCGTAGCCCTCCAGCGGAGGCATTATTGTGCAATACCCCAACCGGAGAAAAAGGGAATTTTGTTTGCCCATTCGTTCACAGCCCGCTCAAGGTTACGTCGCACGTTCAGTCAACCTAACCCGATGGTGTGAAGTTGCCGACAGGGTCACCTGTGGGTGGGCCTAGTCAAGGGCTACGTCCACTGCAACCTACAACCTACCCCACCACTAAGCTTGACCGACTCTGGAGTGCTCTTAATTTTTAAATGACAAGCTCAGTCTTGTAACTGGCCACCAAAAATTGACTCGCACTACTTCAAATCGTCCGTCAATCCTCGATTAAACGTCGTCGGAACCCGGTCTTAACAGAATGACCCTCAATAGATAGGCGTATCGGATATTTGACTGAATGCAGTGAGAAAAGGTAAAAACGTTACCAATGTACTGATCAATAATGATAAGTCCCACGAAAGCAAGGAAAAACTTCAGCATTTTTTAATTTTGTATTTAAACTTTTTAATTATCGGCGCAGAGCAGAGCGGCAACATTGTCAAACAACGTAAACATGTTGGCCTTAATGAGCGTTTGTTTTATTTCCAAAATGCATCTTTAGGTGGAACGAAGATTGTGGGGTCGGTCAGGCACCAATAAAAGTTAACCACACCACGTTACAACATTGTAGGCTGCTCTCCGAAAAAACTGGCCCAAGATGCCATAAATCACTACGCCACACGGATAAGGGTTTAAAACGGGGCCACGATCGATCCTCCAAAGCCGGAAATGGCACCGAAACCGTACGTTGACTTCAACAACCACACCACCATCGATGGTGAGAGGTTTACCTTCACGACGGGCCCTGCTGGCCATGTGGCGACCGTCGGCCCGGTCCCGGGGTTTATTATTAATTTCCAAAAAAGCAGCCCCACATGTCCGATGAAGTCACACAGTCCGATTGCAGCCGATATGCAAAATGTGCGGTGTGATGGTCCGCGCGGCCGCTTGATTTGCATTGAATCAATGTCTCGCGCGCCCCATCGGGATCGAGGGTTCCAAAAGTCAATAACTTCAGAAACGCGGATCGTCAGATTCGGATCGCACTATTTCCTCCGCTCTCGCTGTTGGTCTCACTTCGAAGACGGGTCGAAGTGTTGCCGATTGCCTTCGACAACACAAAAATGCTACCCAGTTCGCCGTAGTGGCGATCGTGCGGTGCATTACGATCAATAAGCGCACCACTCACAGGGACCACACACCCTGTGTTTCACGAAATTAGTCACAACGTCTCGAAACAGTTCTCACTTGCGGGTTTGCGGCAGGTATTTCGGTTGCAGTTTACGTTTCCACCGAAAAGGCCGAAGCCAAGCCCCGACGGAACGGTTTCGATCGCGATAACCAACACCGCGCGTTCGCATTTCAACACGCGCGATACCCCAAAGCCGCGAATGCTCGGTGGATAGGTTACCAATTGGTTTGGGACTGTGTGACAATATTCATATCACTACGTTGTAACGTTGCTAACTCAACACTGCTACCGCTCAGACTTACAGCAGCTGCATCACGGACATTATTTCGTGTCCAATTTGTGAGTTCAAGGTCGACACGAAGCAACAAGAGAAACGGAAGTAAAAGTACGATTTTGGCACTGGAGCGCTTTCGTCATTAGTTGCCATTAGGTGTGTGGAGCGACCAACCAAACTAGCACAATGTCTTGCAGAAAAAACAGAACACAATATGCGAGCAATAAACCCGATGGCAATAACATTGTCCGCGTGCAGATCACGTCCAACGAAGTTTTAATCAAAACAAACGTCCAGAAAAAAACCCCAACAACCAACCAAGTCATGCATTGGCAATTCGCACAGCAGCACCGCTTCGGGACATGCTAATCGGAATACATAATTCAGCGGCCGCCAGCCAACGGATGGCGCCGTCACTGCGGTCGGTCAGCAGCATCTTTATTAATTTATGCACACTCGAATTCTTGGTTCTACTTTACGGGGCACACGTGCGCGGGCGGTTTGCGAAACGGCAGACCGTAACACAGAAACATAGGGTCAAGTTCATACGGAAGTCGGGCATACTACGTCGGGTATGGCGATTCCCACAAAAAGTGTCCTCCGATTGTGCCCCCAAACAGATGGAGCAGCCTGGTGGGGTGTACACGTAGGCTGCACACACCGACAGCGTAAGGTTTACTCCACCACGAAATGACCGTTTTGTTTAGGAGGAATCAATCGCGATGAGAAAGGCGTCAACACCATCATTTCGCTATCCGCATAACATTAAGCATAACACCCAATATTTGGATCTGAGACAAAACTTCATCTTGCGAGATGGTCGATACAAAACAGATCTACATTTGCCACATGTAAACTACGCTCAGAGAAGATGCTGATAGTGTGTTTCTGTGGTTTCCATGTAGTCGCAATATACCATTCTCTCGTTAATCGATTCTTCTACAGAATGAAAATATCTTTGCCATAACTAATAGCATCTTAACCAAGCATCCTGCCAATCCGCACCATTCGGGCTGTTGGACCAATTTGCACAGATCCTCAGGAAAGCAAGGCACAAGCAGCGTCTTCCCGTCGTTGCCGCAGATGAAGACGACAAACACGCCATTTGCCACGCGAGCAAATGGAATGAGCCAAATATTCCAGAAATCGTGTGCAGTTTGCCAGGTGACGACCCAGCCCAGTTAATAAACAAAAAGAATGACGGTGAAATAAAATAAAATAAAGCATAAGAAAGAGATATCAACAATCCTGTCCTGCTGGCCGGCACCGGGAAGCTGTGAAGCGAGCGAAATGTGGCGAAGAAGAAATTAAAACAGAAATGGGCGAAATTTTTTGATTTGTTTTCTTTCCCTTCAATTTGCTGCTCGCCCGGTTCCCGGGTTCCTGACGGGTTCCTGACGCACTTTGTTCTGCGCTGCCGTCGCTGCGAACGTGCTTTTGCGACGTAACATGTCTAAGCAAATGCTTAAAAACTACTATCTCTTACAGAAACACACTTTTTATATTGTTTTAATTTATTTCTCAAAACTAAGGATTGTATTTTGGGTACCTTAACGCTGGCAAACGGCTGACAAACATTAATTAACATCTTCTGAATACTTCTATTCAAAAGTGACCGTCTAGCTCAACCTCAGTGCAGCTTCTAAAATTTATTTAATAAAACTCTTCAATATCAATAGTTATACAATTTTAAAAACATTAATTATATGCATGACAACATGGTAAAAGGTTACCAACATTTCGCTTCAAGTCAGTCCGCGGGTGGACCCGGCCCATAACGGCCCAAGTATGTGTGTTATTTCGTTAACTTTTTCCGACTCTAGCAGAGATTGTTTTTTGTTTTACATTTTCGTTCTGTTCTGTTTTGGATTCAATGAAAATTTAATGATCTTTGGCGAGCAGAAAACAACACCTTCTTGGGCTACACCACAAAAAAGGTTTCTCCATCCGCCGGATGGCAAGGAGCAACATAATAATATATTAGAAAACATTAGCATACATTCCGCGAAAAGCCTTCCCCGTCGGCCGTCGGCCCAACTACGCCGCGCAATCCTTCACTCCGAGCCAACGCACGGGGTCCGCACGGTAAAATTCCACCGGGAGGCGGCAGCTGTTGGCCAAGTTGTTAGTCGGCCCAAAAACAAAAAAAAAGGGCAGTTGAACCGGGCGGATCACGGGCACGAGCTACACTTCTGCTGCTGTGGTCAATGGTTATTCTCCACCATTCGCGCCGAAGCAAGTGCGAAAAACGGCGGAGAAATGTTGTTTAAGTTATGGCGTGGCCAGAAAGCGTATATTTTATTCCTGCACCTTTGGCGACCGGCAACACCGGTTGCCGCAAACGACAGGACAGGAGCACAACATTTGTTAAAAGGAATATACACACACACACACACACGGGCACAAATTCGAAATGGCAGGCGCGTCAGAAATGAGAGGAACATACACCGATGGGCAGAAATATGCAAACGAAGCAACTAGCCTCATGATGGTCAATTTTTGTCGCTTGAACAACTAATCATGTACTGACGATAAAAATGACCTGTCAGTCCCAAACAACATCGTGGATGAGTTCAGTGTTCACTATAAATAATCTCGGCGACGTAGTTTAGGACACACTATTTGAGTTGATTACTATTTTACATTCAATTTCACACAAATATTAAAAAGCATCATAAAATAAATCAATCGTTTCTCAAGCACAAGCGCGCAAGGGCCTCTAATTCCAGTCCTAGCCGGTTTAATACTTTCAGTGCCAGGTGTAGGTTCTTGTTTTAAGGGTCGTCGAAGTGTGTCCGAGATCCGCCGCGGACTGAGCCGCATAAATAAGCAGTAGCAGCGTCGACAGACAAGCGACAGGAACGCGGACAGGACACGAGAGACGGGCGACGGACAAGAAATACGAGTATTAAGCGCTTCCGAGAGCGGTCAATTCGGTAGTCAAAATATGCTTAACCTTCCATGCCATGGCGATGGCCCAAGGCGAGGGGTTTTGGTTCGGTTGCACACATATATTTGCTTTTGTTTCTGCCCTGGTCTGCCCCCGGGGTAGGGTTTCTTCTTAATTCTTTCGTCCTCGGAACAAAACCCGCAGAACCACACTCAAACCGGGGCGGCAACCGCGAAAGCAACATAAGAACACGGTTCGGTTGGAAAAGAATGAACGAGCCCAAAGGTACACACCCGGCCGGCGGCCCGTGTCTCGCGCGTATGTCTCCCAATCCGCTTTGCATTCCACAGATTTGATTACGATTTGATGGAAGCATAAATTTTCGCCAGCCCCCTTCTTCTCCAGGAGCTACCGTCGACCGTGCTGCCCCCGTGTGGTGGGTTTCGGGGAATGTGGCAGGCCGGCGCAGCGATCGGTCGAAGATCGTGGAAGATCATTAGTTTGAAAGAATGCAAGCCTCAGTTCTTTTCCAAACCCGAGAGCTCGAGAATTTTGGCTTTCATGGTAATTTTTTGTGGCCATGCCATCGATTCCGGGCTTCGACAGGCCGGCCGGTTGGTCTCATTAGTTAGCCCCAAGGACATCACCGACCTCTATGATACACGGGGAGCAAAAAAGGGGCGAGAATCACCAATTTTTGTCCCAAACGCCTCTTAACGATGTGTCTCACAAAATGCGTACCACGGCGTGCGCACCATGATTCCCTAATTACGGTGACGTCAGCCGGTAGATGACTTGAACGATCCACTCGATACGAACCTGGCGTCAGCGATCGCCGTCGTCTGCTGTGCTGCTTTAGTGACCTCTTGTGGCACCGTTAATTCGTTATTGTGCGGCGGCTGACCGTGAGCGATGCATCGCGAGGGTCCCCGGACGAGAGAAATGCAGTACCGTAAGGACACTCCACTCCCTGCGGACCACTCATCCACTCGAGTCAACAGCCCATCATGCCTCGTTTAGCGCATCATTTGCAGGGTGACTGCCGTCATCATACGCCGGAACTTGAGCCTTGTTCCGAGCGAGCGACATTATTCACTGCGCGTCACGGTACCTCAAATAGTTTGTCCACCTTCGTGGAACAGACCGTGATCTTCCGGTGATGTCACCCGGGAGTTGCCCTTATCGTTCGTATCGTATCATTCGAATGGAGCGCCTTCAACCCTTTCCACGGTGTTTTCCGTCTGTCCGCCCATATATTCCACGTGTCACTTTACGCAACATTTAGGACCCCGAAAAACCTTTCAATGCTAAACTTGTTATCAGCTATCCATCGCAGAGTGGTTTGCGCATCGACAAGCCGGTGGCGCACACCCAGATTTTACTTTGCGCCCATAATCAGTGCGCACAACAACCGTTCGCTCGGGCGGGTCTGCGTCATCCCCCAACCGGGGAAGAGGGTGGTTTTGAAATCTGTTTTTCTTTTGTTTGATCAACCAACAAGGAACCCACCCTTAACCGGGTGCCGGTGCTGCGGCCCATATTGGCGTGGACGGGCGCGCTGCTGGGAAGGAACGGTGCTCGAAACAGATCACCCGAAGCGCCAAGGAAGTCAGTTTGTGATCGATCGTTGTCCGGGCCGGACACAAGCGTTCCGGGGAAGAAAAAAACCGTTCCACCCGCGGTACGATTGGATTGTGTAGTGTTTCCCGCGCGGTCCCGCACTAACCGGAAGGCAGCAAAAGTGAAGTGTGTTCGGAGAGCGACGGTGCGCCATTTCGGAACGCTAATCGAAAGACTCATTTCTAAAAAGCGACGAACCCTCCGAGGCGAAGTGTGGGCAGGATTGCTGAGGCTTACTCCGGTTACCCCGGGCCCTGTGGTTCATCGTAAGTACAGTTTTATGAGAGGACCTTTTTTCTTGTTGTTCCCCGCGCGTTCCCCGCCTGACGAGAGTGGCGCCCTCCCCATAATAATCGTGCGCGGTGCACCGTTCCATAATGTAGAACCTTTCACAATTGCCACGGATCGTTTACTAGTTATGTAACACACAGTTGCCTCACAGTCGCGAACACAGTTCCGGACCATTGTCCTCTCTCTCGCTGCCTGCGCTGTCTTACCGGTTTTATCCGACGGCAAGAACAGAAACGTTCTATTGTCGGTCGGCACACACAGTTTCACGATTCAGTGCGATTTCTTACAAAAAAATTACTATAAAATTGCACACACAAAAACGGACCCTTCTTATCTGGCCGGCCGGCCACAAATTCACCGATTCAAACCCAACCAGTTCCGTCACGGGGCGCACTCGAACGCACGAAACACGGCAAGACAAACGATCGTCGTTTGCCATCCATTAGCGTAGCGAATGATGCACGTTCTACATAAAACAAAACGTTTGACAGCAGCCTATCGCCAGCTCCTATCGGCGCCTATCATCGGACCGGTAGTCCGGATTGCGCGTCGCGGACGGCAATTAGCAAGTCACCCACCGCAGTGCGCTTAAGAGAAGAGCTGCCGCGGCCAAATTTGCATACAGGTGCAACCAGTCCCCGGGAGCCCGGGTGGGGAACAGTGCAAAATTAGAAGCCTCACCCGTGGCGTCACCCGTCAGCGTTACTATGTGCATGTGCTTACTGGAGAGTTGTTTACTACCAGTTGGGATGGGTCGTTGTAGTAATTGGACAGTTTGTACGGTCTTAAAATTTGAACGACTTTCAGTTGTCTACCGATGCTCATTAGTTTTCGTACATCACAAACAACGCGCCACCGTGTGTCGCTAATGCTTCATTAAACATCGCTAATCGCACCCATTATCAGTCATTGTGTACCACTTCCTCTCACCGGCCCCAGCTATTGTTTAGCGTCATCTCACGCGAACGGACCTCTGTGTGTCTGTCTGTGCGGGACATTTTGCCCAAAATGGTTGTTGAGGTAGGGCAACGTTGTCGCCGATCGTGCACAGGGGTTAAGTGGAGAATTACACTGTGACATACTCTGTTTGCCGGTTCTCGGTTTTGTTCAATTACTGTCACCCAGACCTTGGGTCCGGTCATTTGCTGTAGGTCGCACTGTGAAATTGGAAATTCGGAATCATTCAGCTCGCATCTCGCTTGTGCTTCTCGAACTCGAACTAAACTATCGACAATTTATTATAAATGTAATTTATCTAATAAATGTCAAACATCATCGAAAAGGGTTCGCGCGTTAGTAATAACCTTTTGGGAAAAAAAATCTCTATTGCCATCATTAACTGGCCATAAATCACACCGATTCGCTCCAATCTCTCTCTCTCTCTGGTCGGCGGACTAATTGCACGTGCTATTGAAATCAATTACCGCTGCTCTCGGGGCACTATCGTACCGGACACGCTAATGAATGGTAGCCGATAGGAACGTCGTCACGTGAAGCAGAGAGCCGGTTGCTACTTGCACGGGTCAGCCCCGTTTTAACCGGTTAATTCGAAATAATATTACGAACGCAAAAAACAAACGAATGACTCTCGAGTATCGCGCAGCTCAATAAGTGGTTAAGCTAAATACACTAAAACTAACATAGAGTGAATGTAGCACACGTACAACAATTCATTGATGTGTGTTCGTTCTAGTCACGTTCCAAGTTAACGAAAATGCACAAAAATCCATCTCTAATCTCAGCATCATTCTATCGATGTGTCAAGACTTTCTTTACCGCCAGCTTTCTGATATTCAATTGTACGATCATTTTCGATCGTTTATCACGATTTGAGTTCAATTTTTTTCATATCTTCTGAAAAGGCATTGCACAAGCCACGCAAAAGATTTCCTTGATCATGTGCAATTTCTTTGAGAAAGAAAAGCCAGTTGCTTGTTGGTCGTTTAGCCGCACTACTTTTTGACCCACGGAATCTCACCGGACGCAACACCGAAAAAATGTACACGCAAAAAACCAAAACCAATCCCCAATAAACTGTTCAAACTCGGACGGCCAGCGACGGCCCCCGAGCCAACGAGCCGAGTGGCGCAGGAGAACGGAGATCGTAATTAAATCTTGCCGTCGCTCGCAAAGCCCCATTCCCACTACCCGATGCGAACGACCCTCGAACGCGGCCGACGGAACGATCTTGATCTTGATGCAAACGTACGAACAGCCTCCTCATCAGCGCCAGTACCATCATCATCATCATCATCATCATCCACCACAGCGCGATTCACGCAAAGTCGCATTACCATAATTCGGAGGACTTATGATCGGATCTCAGCCGCTCGAACCGGTTCGCTCCGGGGCGGCCGGCCGGCCAATGATGCTTGACAAGTAGATATCTGGAGCGGTTTTTGTGGATCAGTGGGCAGCATTGCGAAGTGGTCATTTAATTTGAGAAAGGACAAGAGGGCGTCGTCGTCATCGCTCATCGTGATTTGCTTAATTAAGCCGATCGTCATCCGGCAGAGCGCGAGAGAGAGAAAGAATGGCCCACAAATTGCGTAGCGCTTAACAGGAAACTCGTACTCGTAAACTAAGCACAGCCAAAAGCTCGACCGATTATGACATTTTCGTGAACCACCGGAACACCGAACCGGAAGTGCGTTGTGTCGAACTGTTATCAATGAGCAAACACACGCAACTCGCGGCTCATTTGTGAGTGTCTTTGAAGAACCCTTTTTCGGTGCCGAAGGAAGCGTCGACGACGACGACCCCAAGGCGGCCACCAGCGAGTGGCATTGGTACCCTTTTCCGGCGTATCTGCTACGGAGGAACATGTTTAACGACGTTACCCTAATGGTGTTAACGATGCGATACGATTCGATATGCTCGGCGTTTGCGTTTTTGTACCGCCGAAAATGTTATAGCCCCCGATGGCAGATGATGCAATAGGGCAATTGGCACCTATCGGGAAGTGGCGAGGATCAAGCGAGAACAGTGTGCTGCCAGATTGCAGTGTGCCGGTCGGTCGGCCGGTCTCACAAACCCCGTGACAATGGCAGGTTGTTCCTGGTTCCAGCTGGTCGGCTAACACGATCCGGTTCCGGTGTTCTAATGGGAATCGCTTAAATTACTTTACAATTTTAACCTTAAGTCACGGTCTCCCCGCGCCGATCAGCGCCACAAACAAACCTTGCACAGCGAGTGAACACACGCACGGATGAACCCGGTGCCTGGGCCAAGTTGCGGATGAATGATATGCTCCGAATGAACCCACCATCGCCGGGAGGTCAGCCAAGCCAAGCAACGCGAAGAACCCCACCACCGAAACGGTGAGATGGGGACCTCTCCACAACAGCCGGGGCAAAACGGTGGCCCGCGCGGGCCCGCGAGCGAGCGAAGCAAAACAACAGAACAGAAAATTCCTGCTCAATATCGCGGCGTTCGCTTTCAGTTTCATTTTGGCGCCCGCTCGGAGTGGAAGTGTTTTCTCGCCATCAACGCCATCGTCGGCTCGCGACTCAGGGTCCCCGGTTGCAGCTGCTCTCGCACATTCGCAGCAGCGGTGAAAGAGGACGACGATCGAATAAGAAATCGAACCGTGCACGTCGATCGCAAGCCGTGTGCCCGCGTGTGTGTTGCGACGGACTGTATCGCTGACTAGAATGATTAACTGAATCCGATCGCACGATCGAGGAAGATCAAATCTTGGCCTGTCACGCCCTGGGGGGCGTTACGAGCGTTACCTTACTGGGTCAGTGTTATTGGGCGCGTGTCAAAACAAAAAAATGACAGCTGCCCCGGCGGTCAAAGTGCTACGGCAGTAACAGAGCAAGAGAGGCCCCCACATTCCAGCCCCGAAAAGCAGCAAAAGAAGTGTTTTCCGTGTTGTCGAAGCGGACGAAACGAATCAGCAGCATTCAGCACGGCGTTCCGGCGGCATGAAGGTGCCACATGTGCCAAGGTGTGTGTGTGCGCTGTTATCGATTGCGGTGCGCGGTTTTGAGTACAGTTTGTAGGCTTTTTGTAAAGTGGTTAAGTTTAATCCATCCTGCAGCTCGTGGCAGGGGCGTTCAGAAGGAAGGGCAGTGGTCAGAACGCACAAGGGGCGCACAGCTGTCAAGCTCGGTCGGCGAAGGCTTTTGATCGGTGCCTCGAACAAATCGACCACATTCGATCACCGCGCGCGCAATCGGAATGCAATCGATATCCCAGCCGAGCCGATCGATCGAAAACACGACCAGTCAGTGGGCCGCAACCGGTGTGCGCCTTCTAAACCGCACCGCAACAGGGTCCTCCATCCGTCTCAGGTTGGAGCGGCGCACTTGACAGCACTGGGTGGGTGGATGGGTCGCGTGGGTGCCCTTAAAGGCAGCTTGCCGGTTGTGGCTGACGGCCAGCACACAACAATTGGCAATACGAGCGAGATCTGATCTACGCGGCGGCGGCGGCGGCAACCACGAGCAGCGGTTTCGGATGTGGCGCGGCCACGGGCAGTCGCGTCGGTCCCCGTGCGCATTCCTTGCATATATACATATCCGCGCCGCGCTGCACAATTCGCACCAGTCTCGTCTTGGTGGCCTTTTTTTGAAAGTTTTGTGTCGCTCCGCTCGGGAAGGAGCGCGGAATATTTGGGAAGTCGTAAAATTCACGCTGGCCCTATCACACCGGATGGCACCGGTTTAGCAGAAGCAACAGCGTGTAATCTTTTTCGTCAACGTGCTCTGCTGCTGCTGCTTTCCCAAACTCGGCACACGCTGCACTGCCGGGGACCGGTTTTCTGATGTGTCGGTACGTCTTCGTGCGTCGTCGTCTCCCCAGGGCACCGTCGCAAAAATAACATAAAGCCTCGCACGCGCCCGCGCCACGTCGCGCTAAAAGCCATTCGAGCGACTCATCGGCCAAAAACGAAATCATTAATGCACACACAGCGTTCGGGACAGAACGAGAAACGCGCACCCATACAGTGCCGCGGACCCAGCAGTGTGGGTAAATGATGGCCACCAGCGACTCCGCAGAGGGACTTTCGCGCCACAACAAAAAAGGACACCAACCACAACACAGCTTCCCTCTTCCCGAGGCAAACCTTTCAAAAACCCATTTGGACATCATCCAAATGCCCGCCCCGGGCACGGAATGTCCAGAAAAAGAACGGTTTTTTGGTGGCCCTAAAATGCCTACAAAAACAAAGGGGGGTCGCTCCCCCCGCCGTTACGGTACATTCCATTCCTTTTGGAACTGGGACCTTCGGCTCTCTCTCTCTGGTTCCCTCTGCGTCGGATCTTTGGCGCAATTTGGCCCGCAGAAACGGATTCCGAGGTAAGAATCGGTGGTGTGCGCACCACACCCGCCGATGGACACATCCTTCCGAGGATCACATGGTGAACGCCCCTTGGGCGCGTGCGCGAGCGCAATAAATACCGGTTCGAGCGCGCGAACGTCGAAGGACCAAACAAGTTGGACGCATCAAATGACGATGACGCATCGGCCGGGAGGTGTCCGTTATGATGCCGCTATTCCGGTTCCAGTGTTCACGCAATTCGCTCGCCTTTTTTCACCAAAAAACCGGACAGCCCGGCTCCTCGAACCTTCAACGGTGATGTGCCCTCCGGGCACCGGGAGTGTCAACAGTCAAAAGGGCTCCGTCGGTGTTGTAGACACCAAATCGCGCAATCGTGGACCGGAGAAAAGGTTGCGCACACGTGACACCTCGTTCCGCAACCGAGAGCGAGAGAGAGCGATCATTTGGTGGAGATTGATTTTATAATTAAGGTCACCTTTGATTGGCATCTGACCGGGAGAGGCCGTCCAGTGCCGCGGCGGGATGCCTCCGGAAACGTATGAACTCGTCGGGCGCGACCCAACGGCCACCCAAAACACACACACGCGCAGCGCTCAACCGGTATCATCGGACACACCAGAAACGCGGACCGAAAAACTGGTCGCGTTTATTTTTGGGCGGTACAAACTGCTGGCGAACCCCTGGCGGTGGGACCGGTTTGGCCGGCTGGCTGACTGGCCGGCTGGCAGCCAACCTGTCGATCCGGCTTATGCGGCGATCGATCGCGACAGATCACACGCAGAGTGCGCTACTCGCCAATCCTCAGGCTTGACCGGCCGCCGTGTCCTTCTATTCCCGAAATCTGAATATGGATCGAAACGGAGTATTGACACGAACTCCCTGCTCCAGTTGAAGCCGACCTCTTGAAGCCCTCGCGGCGGCTCACGCGGCCCGTGCGCGGTCGTAGTTGTTAATTGTTTCGTAGAAGCCAACGCCAACCAACCGGTTCCCGTGCCCGTCGTCCACGCGTTGTTTACGTGCTCACGAGAAGAACGAGTCCGAAAAGCGCCCGAGTCTACTCGGCCTCGGACCGGCAGATCATCCGGGTGCGGGATGTTTCGGTAGGTCCCAAAAAGGGGGCCAAGTGCTCAAAAGTGGCGCTCTACGGGCCCTTTTGTTGGTGGCTACTGTTGTGGTCCCTCAGACTATCAATCCGCACCGCAAAGTGGACTCTCGACTAGTGCGTCCCACATTTCATGCTCCTTCACGGCGCGCGGAACGCGAGAAAGTGCCGCACGCTGTGGATTTCTCTCCAAGGACATCGTCGGCCGAGCGCGAGATGCACGCCTGCGCCTGCGTTAAGGCTTTTGCTTTGTAACGCCCATTTTCCCAAGGTGTGAATGGTGCGCGCATATTTTGTGTACATTCTTTTCAACACCCCTCTCGCCGGGGTCTCACCCATTTCTCACCACGCAAGACGTGCGGGCGAGGTAAATACACTTGTCCTTACGTAATGTCTAGAGGCAGGCAGTGCCGCCGCGGTGCCCTGCGGATCATTACTATCGCGCACTTTGGATGTGGTGTGTGTGTGGCTTCGTCGAGACGACGACGTTCGTTGCCGTGGCTCTGGCCGAGCCGAGCCAGCCAAGAAAAGATCAATTACACGCCATGGGCCATGAGAGCGGCGCATCGCCTCAACTCTCCAACGTACCACTCCCCGATCGGAGGATTCCCCTATCAATGCTCCGCAGATGGTGTGAAAAAAGGGAAAAATGCGCCGTGCGTTCCGTCGGTATAAGACCCCGAAAATACCGCGTGTGCGCATGGTCACGCTGGTGGCCGCGGCGGTGGCTACCGATTCGTGAGAGAATTATTTTGCTGCGGAACCTCGCGGCCGGGCCCGCGACGGACACGGCTACAAAGTTCACCCAACAAGTCATATCTTGGCCTCTACCCGCAGCATCATCGAGCGTGGGGATCCGCGCGCGCGCGCGACTAAGAGTCTGGTGGAGCGCCACAATGTACCGCGGGGTTCGCGGTTGAGCAACCGGTTCGTTCGTGTGCGAATCTCCACCGGTGTGGAATTAAATATGATCATGATTATGCTGCCGTACCGTGCCGTGCGGCGCGGTCTGTCGCCAGGATCCCATGATCCTCGCGCCGAAAGGTTAATCACACACGCCGTTGATCGCACATTGAGCTTTGACCATCGCGAGTGTTGTTTACATTTTGAAGCACCTGACAGTGGGCCGTAGAACACGAGCTGAAGCAGTGGGTCCCCCACCGGTCCTACTTTCGATTTCTAGTGTCAGGTTCCGAGCCAACCAGGCGCAGGTTTGTTGCACACCTGGGACCGCAAACACTGCGTTCCCAGAGCGCGTCAGAATTGATGAAATATTTCAGTAACGACCAATCGGTTGACTTCTATCATGGGTATTTGTTCGAGGTGTCGAAATACCTATTCGCTCAACAACCACAAGAACCACCAAAAAGTGTCAGCGAGGGCAAAAGAGGGCGACGATGCCAAGGATAATGATGGCGATCTATGAAGTGATTTCAACGGATTTTTGGAATTCCAACATTATTCCACAAATTTAAAGGACACAATTTTGGGGAGATTTATACAGATGATCACCGTGATCGTGGCAAGGTCAGCAGGTTAACAAGACAAATGTGATCCCGCAATGAGCAAACGTTGCTTGGCATCAGCCTTCGTCAAGCGTCTTGGGGGACAAAAGATTAATCGCTTGCCCCGTCCGTAGCTGCCACACCATCCATCAATAGCATCCTAACCTTCGACATTGACGTTTCCCCGATAACCGAAGCCTTAGATGGGTGCGCGCACCACCTGAAATGCACCTGAAACGCTTCAACATTCAAATGCCACTCAGCGCGACGCCAAGTGACAGCGAGCGGGTCGGGCGGTTTGGAAAATACCAGAGGGTCTCTTTCGCGCGCAGAGATCCCCCATCTTTGGGCCAAATCTTGCGCAGATGACAGGCGCAGATAAAGAACTTGCAACATAGACACACTCCGGGTAAGGGGGTAGCAAACCCGGTACATTCGAAGTGTGTTCGGGCGCCTAAGACGATAAAGGTGTGCTCGAAAAGAGGAGCTTCTTCACCTTGACGGAACACGCCGGATGGATGTCTTGTTGGCCGAACTTTTCGCCATTCCAGAACAATTATTGCAAACACCTTAACAATCACAAGATGTTACCCTTCGAAATACGAGCCACACCCGCAACGTAACCACGGAGCTAAAACCCAAACCGACCGAGAATCGAGGCTGCGGTGGCATGCGTCTGTCACGCCCGTCATGTCCGTGGTTTGGACCGGTTTTTGGGGACTTTTCATTGTTGTTTATCGCGTCCACCGGAGGACCACCGGTGGTCGAGGATTGCCAAGCATTTGTCATACTTCTCCCGTGCATCGTCTCAGCGCAATCGTCAGCAAAAACTCGTTTCGGACCATCTTGTGGACAGTGTTGGTCGCGCAATGGCAGGTGGCCGCATTATTGCCATTGCCATTTTCTAGAGGGGACGCCGGAGTCGTTCTCTCTCTCTCCCTCTCGCTGGCTTTAATTGTGCACGCCATAGCCAAATGGTTGCCAAAATTTATTGGTCGGTATGTTTGCAAACTAGTTAGCATCCGGCCCGGGGGGAAGGCCCACCGAATAAACGCCACAGAAGCGCCACCTCCACCAGCGTGTTTGTCGGGGGTGTGTTTTTTGTTCGAGGTGAGAACAGAAGACGGCACTCACCGCTACCATTCCCTTGAAAGCCCTGCTCCACGCCCCATTTTATCACGCACAGCGGGCTCACGGTCAGCGATTGTCAAGTCGCCGTCAAGACATCGCTCCGTAAGAATCAGCAAATTGGGCGCTTCAGGCGTTTCCCTCTTGTAGCCTACGCCGTCATTGTCTGAGACACCTAAGTGGTTCCAATTACCGCGCTTCGACTAATATGTGCCACCCGAATTCACCATTTTATATTCCCAACTTTGTTCTAAGGTCGCCAGGGGCCATTTAAGCATAAAAGTTGCCAAGCTCCGTGGTGATCGGACATAAACAGAGTTGCTTCCGAATTCCGCTCGCCACTCGCGGACGGGTTTTTGCAGCCCTTTCTTACATCACACCTAGAGGTCGTGGGGGGGGGGGCACCGTTAAGCACCCCCATCGTCCTGACGACAAAATACGGCCACAAATGCCGTACTGCACCGTCGGCAACGTGAGAATGCAAAATATCACGCCAGACCGTGGCGGCCAGCGCGCAAAGACACAAGAATTAGTACATCCGCCACATGGTCGATCCGGAGCTGGTCGGGTTGGGTTTGGGGGCAGGTAGCACCACAGAATGTCACAGTCACAGGCGTGCTCAGAAACTAATGCGACAACCGCAAGGGCAATCGCCGATTGCGGTTCGCCATATTGATTCGGGCCGGTCGCTTTGACCATGGCCAACCGAAGAGAACAACCGGCGCGCACAGGGGCTACCGGTTGGGGTGACCAGAAAAAGGTCCAACGGCGAGCCGCCAACTTCCGGTTCCGGAGACGGGCCAACAACCGTGGTGAGCGTGGTAAACAAAAATACTCTTGTTTCTTTCCTATTTCCTTGCCCAAAACGAAACAAATTATTTTCAAAGGCACCGGGTGACACAATCGACCACGCGATGGGCCAGTGTAGTGTCCGTTTTTATAAGAGCGCACAACGCAACACTTACGCAATAAATCTGCTGTCAACACACGGTGGGGTCGGGTTGAGGCCAGCTTTTCTATCCCGATTCCCGGTTTTTTCACTGTCACACTGCTGTCACACGTCACCTGACGACAGGTGACGCCGTGCATTATTTACACACCGAAATCACAATACACAAAACAAACGACGCAAAAACAATGTCCAACAGAAGCCAAAGTGACCACCGCAGATTGCGGGTTGTGATTAAAGAAGAGAAGATTGGAACCAGATCGACCCGAAAGAAGAAACAAACAACGACGGTCAATTATTTAACCACCATGTTACCGAGCGGCTGGAGGCAGCGGTGGTGACTTAACCCTGCCGATAGCCAGCAGTTTGTAAGATAACACCACCGCTTCACCTCTGCCCGGTCCGGTCTAGGACCGTCTCCGGGGCTCGGCCACCTTTCTTTTCTCGCTTTTAATGCTTGCGTCCACAGCGAAGGTCACACCTTTCACAGGGGCGCGGGTTCGGCTGTTAATCACGATTACACACACCAACTGGCCACCAGCCAGTCGGTCGGTCGGCCGCGGCTCGCCGGCCGGAGATGTAGGTCGCGTGTCTCGGAGGACTTGTAGGCAGTCCGCTGAATCCGGAGACAGATGCATTCAATTTTAAGAACAACATAATCCCAAGATAGTCAAAAAACCCGTAGGGCAGGGGTCTTAGGGTCAAGTCATGCAGGCTTTCACCAGCCCAGACTCTGTGTCTCAATTATGCCGATCCGTTAACGTGAAATGGCAACGTGTCTGCGACCGCATACAAATACGCATACACCCATCGATCGGGACGACCGCACAATGCACCATAAAACCGTGCAACATCGTGCGCGCCCGCATGTGCCCAAGTCACCGGTAAAGAACAGGTGTCGCGCCACTGTCACTGTCCGCCTGGCGACACAAATCAACGGTAAAGGGGGCAGCGCGATCCTCGTTGTCCTACCACCACTATCAGCCCGGGAGAGCGTAACTATTTGCGGAAGCGTCGTGCCCGGCTCGACTCCTGGAGTGCTGGCCGGTTTTGTGGAATGCAAATGCATGGCCCCGAACGCCGTCTAGCGGCATCTACCCGTCTCGCTTTGTTCTCCAGGGCCACCGCACCACCGAGGAGTTGCTACATAAACCACCCACCGCGTGGGGATCTAGAGCTGGCCGTGGCTGAATAACAATAATCATGGAGAACATAACTCAAAAGTGAAACAACGCGCCAGAGTACACAGAGTACACCACACGTGTGACCTCCTCCTCGGCCCCGCGCCGCTTCGCAATACGATCGCGAACACGGCCCATTACGAAAAACATAATTCTTCGGCACGGGTGGTCTTCTGTAGGTCTATAACGGGGGGAGGGCTGGTACCGTCGTTCAGGCGTCGTTCAGCTGGTACCGTTGGCACCTTTTCTGGTCTCACACAGCGGCCACAACCGGAGTCAAACCTGCCCAGTGGTGCATGAATAATGAAACGAACGATCAATAGAACTCCAGAGCCACGGGGCGTCAAGAGTCCGGAGAGAGCCGCCAGAGTGCACCCAGACCCAGAGCGCCATATCAGACATGTATAATCAACGCAAGATTCACACGTCTGGCAGGGAAGTGTTTCGCGGCAGTCCCGGGCCCACCGGAGATCGAACCGGGGGCGGGTTACGTTGCCCAACGAGCCAGTGAAAAGGAACTGCCGCATTGTTTCCACTTCCGGCACACCGCGTCTACGCGGATGGCGGACGAGTTCGACGGGTCGCTTCCTCAATCTCTCGCGACGTGCGACCGTTCTCACCGTTACACCGACGGAGGTATGTGTTGCAGTTTCCATGCAGTCGGCAACCAAATAGTAATGAAACCAACCACCGAATCTCTGCGACGCAAAACATTCGGCAGCATCGCGACATTTGGAAATCCTCGACCGGCCGGCCGGTCGGTCGGGTTGCAGCATCAGACGAGACGCAGACCTCGCAGGTGGCCACCGTTGGCCGTTGATTAATTATCATCCACCTATAGTGCTGGCGATTAACCAACCACGTTGGCGACCGGCCGGTCCGGGCTCTCCTGCGTCTGCGTAGACCCTGGGCGGCCCTTCGACAATGGAGTGTCGACCGTCGTTAGCGCCAGACGCAACGCGCGACTCCGACCATATGATTAAGTCGACGGTTAGGTGGGACGCGACGCATAAAAATAGTCAACCCGCGGGGGGACGAGAAGTGGGCGACAGAAATACAGGCACCAGCCAGTGGCTCCCTCAGCGTCCGCGGTGTTTATGTTTGTAAAGCAAGCGGTCAATGGAAGTCACGGAGTTGGCCAGCGCGTTACACCACGCGGCCACCACCGCCATTCGCCGAACGAAACCGGACCCTTCTCTGGGGCGCGCAAGTCGGGCGCGACCACGTTCAAGGTGTACAACTAATTTTCAGTACACCACGGTGCCTGACGGAAGGTGGTTCCCAGAGCGAGCGGACCCACACACACAACCCTCGGTGGTCAGTGGGTTTCGCGACGGCACAACCACCGAGTTCTAGAATCTAGAGTCCGGTGGCTGGGATCGAATTCGCAGGCCAAGAACTTCACCGACCGAGTTCGAGAACGGACCTTACATCTTGTGGTATTCTCTTACAAACACTAAATATCGCCTCTCTCTCTCTCTCTCTCCCGTACACAGCGAACCTCGAATCTCAGCGAGCAGTTTTGATATGCTTAATGTCACCGGCAAACAGCAAGTGTGCCGTTAGAAGCGTAGTGCAACCAATCCACAGCCACATGCCACAGTCTCAACGATAGGGAAAGTGACAGCTGCAAAACAGTACCCTTAGTTCCCTGCGAGGGTCCTGCGCTTGGTGAAAGAGACTGCGTTCTGTGAAACCGTACCTCGAATCGAACCGAACCGAACCGAAAATGTATCCCCCAATCCTAGTGCTGCTGCTGGCGTTAGTGTCCATCTGCAACCAGACGTCGGCTTTGGAGCTGCAGGAGGACGTGGATGGGCGTGAAAGTTACGATTATTCTAGTCCCTACGCCGGCACCGGGTCACTGCTCGGGTACGGCAGCACCGGCGCGATGGAAGAGCCAGTAACTGGTGTCACGGTGGGCGCACCGGAACTGCAGGCTCCGGCCGTGCTGCTGGCTACCGTCTACTATCAACACCCGCCGAAGGAACTGCCGGAAGATTACGCCGCGCCAGTGGCGGTGCGCGGTAGCAGTAGTGAAGAGGAACGTGTCAACGGTGCTGGTGTCAGTTTCAACAGCTCGGAAGTGACCGGTGACGATCTGTACCTTACCACCAGCGCGGTGGAGGGTGCGGTGTTTACGGAACGGAACGACAGCGCAGAACACCAACCGGAAGAGACCCGCTTGACGCCCGCGGACCACGAGGCACGGGCCAGTGTTCCGCTCGCGTTTCTCAGCGATCGCCCAAACGACGATGCTTCGGCATCCGACGATCGTTCGCACCACCGGCCATCGCAAGAGGAACCAATGCTGGGCAGTCGGTCATTGGAACATCACCACCACTCGCACGAAGCGCCCTCCGAGGCCACCAACTTCCTGTACAGTGGCACCAGCGACGACCATCACCACCACGGGCAGGTGGCCAACGAAAGCTCGGAACAGTTGGGCAGCGACGTGTCCCGGCGGTTCGATTCGTCCGATGCGAGCGACGACGAGAACAGTGTGGAAGACGACTCGCAGGAAGAGGAAACGCTAGCGATCGCCACGACGACCGGATCCTCGTTCGGGGCGGAACTAGAGCCTCCTGTAGCCGGGGGAAGCGGCCCGCATAAGCCGTCGCCCTACCCGTCGATCGATGATAGTAAAATCTCCAAAACCGAGCTCCTGGCGAGGCTGATCGGTGACAGGAACTTGCGGATGCCGATCGCGTTCCTCGTCGACGCTTCGAACGATTCGCTTGCCTTCACGAAGCGGGTGCTCGACGTGTCGCTCGTCCCCAAGACGCCCCTGGACGCCATTCTAATGAGCTACAACGGAACCGGTAAGTGCCTCAAGAAGTGGCGTTCGGGGTCACTTGATCACGTACGCTGCCGCGAACCCCTTGGGTTCAACACGCACGTACCGCACGAATCTGGCCGTGGGTCGCGCTTTTTGGGCATGTCCCACACCACGCGGTGGACTAAAACAACAGTTCACACCTCAGCGTGGAGGAAGTTATCTTTTGGCGTGCTCATTTCATGATACGCTTCCTAAAACATGAACCGTAGTGTCTGCTAAACCTATTACGGAGCGCATAAAACGATGGTCGACATAACACCCTGGCGCATATGTGCTAATTCTTCAGAAACTTCCTCCCCGATCACCATTCAGGTGTCTCCAACTCGAATGCTTTCCGCAACACCAAGAGTCTGATGGACGCGGTTAACTCGCTGAAACCGATCTATAATCGGGGCGGTAGCGAGTACAGCGGGATTTGTCGTACCTCTCAGGAAGTCCCGTACGACAGTGCCATCTTCCTGGCCACGAGTAAGGCGACATCCGATCCACAACAGGCCCGCACGGCGGCCATCGCGTTGCTCAAAAAGCGAATTCGGGTAAGTCCTTCATCTAACGCCCCGTTGCGAACAATCGATTAATCCGCGCATCGTGTATCCGCTGCAGCTGTACATCATTTGGTTCGGCGATGAAATGGACACCAGCCAACGGTTGGACAACCAAACGGCCCTTCACGAGCTGGCCTACAAGACTGGTGGCCGCGTGATACACTTTGACATTGACCGGTACTTTGGCAACAATCCACTTTTGGTGAGTCGCGGTCGGAATTAACATCTCAAACCATCTTGTCTCACGACAATTATTTATCTCGTCTCTTCTAGACTACGCTTACGTTCGCTCGAGATCTGCACGGTAGCCAATCGATTCCCATCAGCGTCGGCGAAGACGTGAGCAGTTTGTACTTCAAAATGCGCGGCCATCTGGACAAAGCCACCCTGGAAGCTCCACACGGTGACTAAACACCCTTTCACACTCAACACAAACACACACACACACACATACAACCACAAGCTCCTCGAGGGAGACGTTCTGTTGAACGTTCTACACCTAACTTCACTCGAATCTATCATCTCTTTTGTGAAGTTTGGTGAACATTTTCATTTCACCTTCCTGGTGCAGCAATCCAAATGCCTATGAACTTTTCAAACAACCCCCTTTTTTCGAGCGTTGCGTGCAAGTGCTCTAGCAGTTGTACGCAAGATGGCACGCAATGTAGAGCGGGCAATGCGAGACGAAAAAACGTCGCAAAACATCGCACCGGCTGTCCCAAAACCATTGCAAGTGCGCACTTTAGAACCTGACCGCGGGAGGACAACATCCGGCGGCTCCCGGGGCTCGTTAGCCGACCCAAGTTTTCCCATGTTTGCAAGTACAAATATCTTATACGTTAAGTAAGCTCACTGGAAGCTAGGTTCGGTACGCCCGTTCTCGAGAAGCAGCAAAACCTAGGACAGTACATACTACACACGGAACGCCAAACTGTGTCCCACGCGCCGAAGGACAAAGTTGATCGAGCCAAAATCACACGACTGTCGTTATTGGTCTAAGCTTTCATTCAACACCATTTCTCATTTGCCTTCTTTCGGGCTGCAATCGCTAATCTCAAGTTTCATACCATCCACCAACGACTACTTTCGGAGAGGAACCGCGCGAATGACTACAAGTAAACCCACATGTCACATACGAAACAAACGAACGGAACGAAGTGCATAGCTTGTAAGACAACCCTCTCTCTTTTACGTGTTAACATTACTCGATAAGTTTTGTTGTAAATAATTGAAGAAAAGAAAGAAAAACAATTCATCTTTGTCACCCGGCTCCGGCTTCATTGGGTTTTTGTGATTTGTCTGCTCATGGAATATGTTACGTTTGTGATCGCTAATCGTATTCACCTTCACTTTTAAGACAGCTTCCTGTGTTCGTCCGTCGTTATGCGAATGCGTTCATTATTTGTGTTTCGAATTTCGTGTTGTTTTTGCCGCAATTAAAACCGAAAACATCACAGATGTTCTAACCAAAATGTTCACTTCAAAAGCTATCTCAATCCACATTTAAATTCCACTTCATCAGTTCGAACAGAACATTCCAATGCTTTACTCTCATGCAAACTGCAAAGTGTACTATGATGCTATCATCGCCGACGGCTTGCAGAGGTAAGTGAAGCCGGTCGGCGCTCCTAAATAGTCCTGCCCCCTTGGCTTGGCCCATCCGTTTCACGGTTTAACCTTGAACCTCACTATGACGCGTTTGCACGATTCAACCAACAGGTTCTGCACGTGTTTGTTTTTTACGCCCTACAAACACAACACATTTCAGCGCCTGTGGCGCCACTGGCAAACAACATTTGCGAACACTGACGTTCGCTTCATCGAGCGCGCCTTAACCTGATCACTATCAGCCGAACGGACCTTTAATCACGGAACTTTTACGGTTAATTGAAAATACAGTTCTCATTTCCATATCATCGGTGTGGATCAAAACAACAAAATGCCGCACGCGCTTTTCATCTGCTCACCATCCATACTCACCATCCATACTCACCATCCATACCACCACCATTCACCACTCACTCGCGTACACGTAAGTTCTCGCACATTCGCTCTCATCGCTGACCACACTCGCGTCCATCCACGGCATTTCGAGAAGAAAGAGAAATCGAAGAGAGCCGAACAAAACAAATTGCGCAAAATCTCGCGCGCTTAAGGAGTATTTCCTTCTTCGCCTATTCTCATTCGCTTCTCACTCACAATGCTCACCACGGGTCAAACAAATGAGCTCATCGCCGAGCTGTCAGATGGTTCGTAAATTTTCCAAAGCTTCATAGATTTTCCCAGTCAACTCACTGCGACCGTTGCCATGGGCAGCGCTACTGCCCAATCAATCTAGGAGGTTCTGAGCTTTTGCTACGTAATCGTAGAATTGCTTAAGCAACAAAATTCCAAGTACTAACTTATAACGACGAAAGTATCACTCCCCGGATTCATGTACGCTTTTCTATTTCCACCGTTTTCCATCCTTTAGCTACATGCTACATGTTACTCGTTCACCACACACACTAACTTACCTAGTGGGGCTCTCGGCGTGGTGTAACAAAGCGAAAATCAATCGCGGGTCACCTTTCGAACCGATGGAAAACTATTCACAATGGAAACTGTTTCTCGTTAAATTTTCCCTCTGTTGTCCGGGACTAATCGATTCGATAAACAAAACCCCACACACTGACCAGTCGGGGCCGAGCTGTGACGGAGAGCCGGATTCGCCAGAAGCGAGCGAACTATTCGAAACCTTCTAACGCTCTCGGCTTGCAAACATCACTGAAACGCTGTACATCCTGCTTTTGCCTTTTTGTTTTCGCCGCCTGTGACAGCACGAGCTCGAGCATAGCTCACGCCACACGACTCACGATGTTCGGTTTCTCTCGCTCGCGCTCTATTGCTTTCTCCGTTGGCGTTGTGCCAGCCACGGTTTCTCACCATTGCGCGGAGAACGCGCACGTGAAATGACGTCAGCGTTACTCACTGCGAGTGGGGAGCAGACGAAAACAAAAGCGCGCGGACGCGGACCATCTGTGCCGACGATCGGCAGAGCGATCGGGGTGTGCACACACGTGCTCACATAAAAAACTACACCCACCAAAGCTGAAGAGCGACGGCGCGAATTCGTTCGTAGAAATTGCACACTTCTTTAAGGCCACTGAACCGAAACATGGCTATGAATTTGGCTCACAGGCGTGTGTACTCGTTGGAATGGCGTCAATGCTTCGATCGACCAAACGCCTACAGCATACTGTACGAGATACGCTGCGCGCTATGCGAGTAACAGTGACCATCAAAAATGGTGGCCAACGCACTCCGATGTTGCTGCTGCCGAGGTAATACGGAAAGTGAAATTTGTTTCGCTCTTATCGTGAAGCCGCGAGTCGTTGCTTTATACTTTTGATGTTCGCCTGCAGTTCACCCCTCCTGGGAGTGCAGCAAATATGCTGACAATGAAGTAGAGAATTACGATAGGTTAATGGTTTTAACGGACAATTTCTTATTACCTAACAATTGCTTCCTGAAATTATAGGCTCACTTATCATCTCAAACATCTCTCAGCAGCAATTTGATCATTAATGTGAAATCATAAACTATCAAATGACCTCATCAATCGAGTTTTGCACTCAAACAGAGTGTAACACTAACCCACTGTCGTAAAACTAATTACTCATCCATTTTCGAAGATGATAGCGACCCACGCAATTGGAGGGCTTTTTGAAGAAGGTCTCAGTGGGAGGCGGTATCTGTTTCACAACTTCTCCGGCTTCCCTCGTTCTCGCGCGAAGCGGAAATGGGTGTGTACGCCCGCGCAGCTATAGGGAGCCAGAGAAACCGGTTCCCGTTCATCTCGCTTATCTTGACCACAGGCATTCCCGAATTGTGAAGATGTTTTTTATCTTCATCACCTACCGGAGAGTACGCTTGAGGCATAATTGCACAGGAGCATTATGCTGACGCATTCTAGTTAAAGAACAACGAATTGAAACGTCGTGCACTATGAAAAATTGAATCTTTTTGCGGTCTGTGGTCTTAAAACGTGTTGAGGCAACGTGAGAACGACAATTATAGAGGCTGCATGCTGTAGGCGTAAATTAATTATGATTTTGAATAGAATATTACATATTAATCGTAATTATTGTACCTCCCAGGTATACCGAAACAGAGTTCTTTGAGGGCACGCTCCAAGCACTATCAAACCGCACTTGGCGTAGCTTAGCAGAGGGGCCTGGCGTAAACAAATCGGTCCCATATTTAACGGCACCACCGGTTATCGTTAACCTTTGTGTCCCAAGCCGCAAGCAAACATAGTGCAGCACGACCCCTTACTATAAGGAACGAGCGAAAAGCATACATTTTAAGGAAACGTAAACAAAGTCGCAGCAGATCTGGCACGTTGCTCTCGCACCTCATCACTCACGCTCAATCCACCGCCGTTCTCACTCGCTCATCTCACGCACAAGGGGCGCAACAAACTATTGCTCACGGCACGTTGCGTTCAGCTCATCCTCACTCCGTCTCGCATTCGCGTAGCTCACTGTGCACCGATCGTAAACAAACCCAGCTGTTTTTATCCTCCGACACGACACTCCCCCTTATATCCCCCTGGCATACCATACACTCCTACGGCTTCACAGTGCTGTTCAGTTGCTGGTTTTCTCTTCTTCCCTTCCCGTTCTGCTGTAGGTTTTCTGGAAGAGTTTAATTACTCTCATTCGTACCATTTCCCATTGCTTCTTTATTGTCGGTCACTTACACACACACACATTACCTATGGAAACGCAATCCGTTTTGCTTTGTCCCTTTCGTATTTCGTCAGTGGCAAGATGTAGGCGTTTGTTTCTACCCTTTGGATTTGTGGTTCTTTGTTTTTCAATTACTCTTATCAAACTGCTCTCGCGGACTTACTGTGACCTTTTCGACACATTTAAAGTGTAACAAACGTACGTTACAGCCGTCAAACAGGATGACCTTGTGTCGGATTGCAGCAGAGGGTCTCGGAAAATGTTAAGAATAATGTTTATATTATTCATATCCCGGCAGCATCCAGGAATCGTTTTCATCGTTTACCGTCAATCGTCAATAAACAAACGTAATAATAAATTTTTTCTCTTTCTTTGACACGACACAGGTTCCATCGTTGTGCTGGATTTGTTACGCAAAGGTACGCAACATAAGTGCAAATGGCTAGAACGGGGCGGTAGTCCATCACCCGTCGGTCAACCAACGGAATCAACCGCACTCGCCCATCGGCTACCAATTTACTTGTGCCACCTGAACGTAACCCTCGGACCGGGTGTCTATCGGTTGAACATATCATCGAACGATCCCACGGGCTACAGTGTGGCCGTGAAAACACCAGAAGCCATTTGGCTCGGCATCGTTCCATACGGTACGTACGAACGGAAAATAATTACACAAAAAAGGTCTACAAACACGAATCGGGAGGCGAGCGAACTTCCTTAACCCGTACACCGAAAGAGAGCCTCCGTTTAGATGGTCCGTGATCGATGCAGCACATGGCGGTTGACGTAAAACTCACACGATCCATCATCAGGACGTCCGCGCTACGTTCTGATAAGCGCCGTACAAACAGAAAACAAAAACCCAACCCTCAGCGGTCGATCAAAGCAAAGCCAACCGATAGAATCCTTCAATTTAGTACGAATACAAAAATCTATCCTGCTGACGGAACAGAACTAAATAATTGATATTCAATAAGATGATTGAACGCACTTTCCAATGGCGCCAGTGGCACCGTAAAACCCATTCCCATGTGCATAATCTTCCGGCACAACGGCCATAGCAATTTGTGACCTCCGTGTTCCCGCCTCCGAATCCGAAGAAAACAATACTGTATAGCTCACAACACAAACCCCAAAACACATTCTACGAGACGGCCGTTACTCACGATGAAGACCAGATTTGTGGGACATTGTGTTCGCGTTTAACTAACCTTCTTTGGTGGGCCAAGTACACACTCTAAAGTTGACCCTTTCACGGCGGACGAACAACGTGCGCGAGTCACGGGGTTATCGTCAGCGCAACGGGGAACGTAACTGGAGGTCGAAAAAAAGCAATAATCGCGAACTGAACTGGCTTACGAGGATCACTGATCCACCGTGGAGAGCTGTTTGCTTCGTTCCGTTTCGCTACGCTGCCTCCAACTGACTGACGAGCGAGCGAGCGGTGGAGTAGAAAATGTTTATGTTTTTTTGTCCGACCTCTCGCAGACGACCAAGCCCCCGGTGTGTCCGGTTCGCACTGTCGGGTGAGAGTGAGAGCGTAATGTACAGCACAGTGCGTTCATCGCACGGCCCACTCGGAGACAGACGGCAGCAGCATAAGACGATCCGTAAAATGTAGGTGGCAGCGGCAAAAGGAAGACAAAGAAGCAGTTCCTTTCCAGCCCCCCCACTAACGGTTCCACCCGCAATAATTGTTGGTCACGACAAAAATGTTGCATTATGTTAACGAACGGTGGCAATGATGCATGCAAAGAGTGGTATAATTTTCATTCGCTCCATATTTATGACTATGGCCCAGCTGGTGCTGTCTCACCACATGAACTTTGATATCAGTCAGCCGTTGAGCAGATTGTCTGGCAGCTGGTCACATCCAAGACGGGTGCCCTTTGACCGGAGAAGATTACGGAATACGGAACAATTCGTGCAATGATTCATCGGACCCCAGGAACCGAGAAATGCGTCTATCTATTCGCTTGAAACACAAAACAAAGAGCGTGACTCAAATTAATCCATTACGCATTTCATCGTTTGCAGATGTCGAACCTGACCCAGCTATGGCGCACGGATGGGAGCACGAAGGAACGGAACTGCTCAGCAACAATTTAGGTGGAGAGACCCATCTTCAGCGCAGTTCCGGTGGAAGGTATGGATTTTTGATTTTTGAGTGAACCAATTCTTCGCATTTGCGCATAATAACTCACTGCCTCGTGTTTCGCTTCGTAGTTCGAAACTACCGCGATCAAGTGGTGAAGAGCACCGCTTCGCTCGGCAAACCGAGCTAACGGACGAGGACAGCGGCATCATCAGTGGGCGCGCTTCAATACAGGCGATCACGAAAGTGGATGTCGGTGTCAACTCGCAGCTGATCGGTTCTCGAGGCCAAACGTTGCAGCTGTACTTCGAGGTGACCAACTACCGCCAGACACCGATCACATATTTTTTCCGCGTTACAGACGAACTGGCATTTCTGCGCTCACTCAATCCCGGACAGTAAGTCGATTGGGACAGTACGTCGGAAGGGTTTGATGGCAAAATTTATCATTTCCTTCAATTCCTTCGGACAGAGCAACACTGAGCCCCGGTCAATCGATTAACGTGATCGTCACGCTGGTCGTAGCACCGGCGGCCGAAATCGGGAGCCGCGATAAAGTTACTTTCTCCACAACTGGCGTCGATCAGGTATCGCAGTCGGCCTGGGTGACCGTTTCGGATTCGGCAGGCCTGGCGGACACAACCCGTCCGTCGCTGTGGTACACCTACTCGAGCCGTTGCGAGTATCGCTCCACGCCGGCCACCTGTACCGGAGCGTTCTGGACGCTGGAGGTGATGGCTCGTGACTACGAAACGGGTCTGATGCGCATCTCCTCGAGTCCGGCGGGGCTACTCTACAAAACGCCCTTCACGGCCGGTACGCGAGATGAGGTGCGTGCCAGTTACACCGCTTCCTGCTGTCAACCGCGTGTTACCGTGACGGCGTACGATGTCAGCCGGAACGTTCGCAGTCTCAATCTAGATGTGACCGACATATGGCTCAACGAGGCGGGCATCGCGGCCGTAGTGCTCGGAGTATTACTCTTCATTGCCCTAGTCATTCTACTGGTCCTGCTCGTGCGATACTGCATCCGAAAGCGACGGCAATCGAAAGAGTTGCCGATTTATCGAGGCGCCGAACCGCTCAGTACGCGACGCACCAAGTGATGGGAAACCACCCCTTAGCAAACCGGCATATCTCAAGAAAGTGTTGTCCACCTTTCGTCCTCGTGTTTTGTTTTGTAAGTTTTCCTCGAGTTAGATTTCACTATTGTTATGCGTTTCCTCGCCGTAGATTAAGCAAGTTGTACGCTAGGCAGGGCTACTGCGATTAGCCCCAATAATGAGCTCGTTCTCAATATGCGCGATAAAAATAAACGTTATTTGATAAAATAACAGATACGTCCACGTCCTCAAACCTTCGCCCTTGTCTATCGGCGCACTGAAAGTAAAAGTTGAACCTTGTGCATCGGCTTGTACTGACCTGTTGATTCCGACGGTTCCCTCGCAATGGGGGGCAAGGGTGCAGCCGGTGGCAGGACGGCAACCGGTGCAAAATCGTCCAACGTTAATCCCGTAACCTGGGAGCTTAGCAGTGGATTCTTTATCGCCGGAGGTCGTCGTGACGTGTCACTTTTCGCGGTTCCATTCGCCGCACTGGAAGCCATTGCAAGACTCTATGGAGAAATATTGTTTGTAATTCACGTCACACAATGCACTTCACCAAACGGGAGTCGGCGTTCAGTGGCAAACGGGGTACTTTCTGCACTGCAGTATGCAAAACACTATCAAATCACAATTCGCTTTCGCGGCGCCCAGCACTTTTGCAACAACACGTAAACAAACCCTTGCGTCGGCGAAAGAGTTGTATTTTCTCTACGCTGTTCGCTTATGGGAAGACACTGCAAATAAATGCACGATCAACGCACTCGGTTTGGGAACTAGCTGCCTATATTTTCTCTTTTTTGTGGTAAATCAAACACTTTCTCTTCGCCTAATCTCGAACGTGGTTGAATGCAATTGTGGCGCTTTGTGCTGCCCGTGTACGGGAGAGGCTGTGCAATACACGGAACTTAGGAGACGTTAAGAACATAAAATGCAATGGATTACTTCACAGAAACAAAACTTTAACTGCCAATAGAAATATTGCTGAACAGGGTTACTCCAAAGCAATCGCAAGGTCGGAAAGATAACCGAAACAAATTTTGTTATTTCCACACGCAATGGACGGGTTGGCAAACTCCCACAAAATCTCGATGACCGATTTTTGGAGCACGGTTTGACGTTTGACGTTTGCTGACGTTTGCGTACGTGAAAAGAGGAATAAAGGAAATTGGAAAAAAGGGAAATTGCATCAAATTGCCGTTTTTCTCGTCAATGAATGTGGCTAATGATAAAATGAGCTTCAAGAAGGTTTTATTCTAATTCAGGGCAATATTACTCTACTTGTTCACTGAAACGAGGAAGTTTGCTACCGTTTTTTAACCGCACGTTTTTCCTGTCGGTTTTCCTTTTCGGTCGCAGGAACGATACGTCGGAATAGAATGCTTTCCTGGTCACTCAAAGAGATGTCCTGTGTTCGGAACGATAGTTTGGTGTGTTCCCACGTTCGCGCCGATGTCGGAATACTCAGTTTGTTCAACAACTGGTCCGTTAGCACCGGAACGATGGGCTGTGTTACGATGGCTACTTGACGAAGCACCTCCATTGTGATAGAAAGGATGGCATTCAGTTTGGCTCGATCTTTCGGGTTCTCGCTCTTCTTCAGCTTCCATGGAGCCGTTACCTCAAAGAAATTATTGGCGGTGTGCAGCAAATGGATAACAGTATCAACGACTAGGTAAAAATTGTACTTTTTGTAATGTTGAAACGTTTTATCTGGAAAGCAGAAAATGCAAACGTGAGTTATCCCTAAGGTGGAACATTATTCCGAGCTTACCTGGCATTTCCATCAACACCTCTAACAATCGGTTCGTTATATCAATTGATTTTAGTTGCTCGAAAGCCTCTTCATTCAACGCAGGATAGACGGATGCCGGATTCAACGCTTTTCCGCAGCATCGTGAAAGTAAGTTTCCTAGTGTGTCGGCCAACTCGGAGTTGAGAATGCGTACCACTTTCGTATCGCTATAATCTGTAAAGGCCCGAATAATTATTATTATTTCCATCAAAGAAATGTGCAGTACACTTACTTCCGTCGCTGTGTGCGACACCTTCACGCAGCAAAAAGTACCGAAGCCCTTCATGCGTGTACAGTTCGGCACGTTCGTGGGGATCGATCACGTTAAACTTGCTTTTGGACATTTTCTGGTTGTCAACCGTCCAGTGCGAGTGTACCAGCAGTTGGTGGGGTGGTTCCAGTTTAGCCGCGATCAAGAACGCTGGCCAGTAGATTCCATGGAACTTCAGTATATCTTTTCCAAGCACTTGTGCAGTCGGTGGCCACCGTGTACGGAAACCTTCATCTGGATACCCTGCCACGGTGAGGTAGTTAACCAGCGCATCTAGCCACACATAGACCGACTGAGAAGGATCCGTCGGTACTGGCACACCCCATGAAACGCGACTTACAGGTCGAGAAATCGATATATCCGGCAATGGGTCTTCGAGATAATCAAGCAAAATGCGTTGGAATTTTTCCGGTTGTACACGTTCCTTAAGGCCTTTCACCCAGTACCGCACCTCGTCCTGGTATTGACTCAATCGAAACATATAATTCTGCTCTTCCGTCCATTCGACAGGATGCCCTGATTCGACGGAACACTTTTCGCCACGTTCGTTTTCCTTCAGCTGGCTGTCGGTAAGAAAGGTCTCATCGGGCACGCAATACCATCCGGCATAACTAGCCGAATAGATGCTGCCAGAATCGGCCAAAGTACGCCAGAATGCTTGCACCGCATGCCGGTGGTCCACATCTGTCGTACGAATGAAGCGTGTATAATCGATGTGGAAACATCGGAACAATTCACGGTATTTTGCCGATATTGCATTGCAGTAGTCTTCGGTGGAGGTGGAGTGCAGCACAGCGGCCTGTTGAATTTTCATCCCATGCTCGTCGGTCCCAGTGCTTAAAGAGCAGCTTTCTGGCGCTCCGCGACTAGTTATGCGGTTAAACCGATGCACAGCATCGGCAATCACGGCCGAGTAAAGGTGCCCAATGTGCGGCGCTTAAAGGAGTTGAGAAAGAAAACTAGAACTCAAAAACGTTGTCTTGACCGTTTACTGAGACAAACTTACCGGCATTCACGTAGAAAATCGGCGTAGTAACGAATGAGTGCTTCATTTGAGAAGCAAAACCCCGAGAAAAAATCCACCGTGTCACCATTTTACCTCGGTTGCAGGGTATCACTAACCGGAAACTTAGCTAATCCACATTAACTGGCCACGAGCTGCATCTGAATAAGTGCATCGACGAGATAAAACACAGCCACGCAAATCAGCTGATTCCAGTTGACATGCTCCGTAGAGCAGGACGGAAATGGGCATGCTTTCTTCCACTCACACAACGCATCAACAAAGTACTGTCAACTTGACAGTGTAAAAGCAAAAAAGGAAAGATTTTCGCTTTTGCACACAGGATCTGGAAATAAGGAAAAGATTCTGCCAACAACCAGTGGCTTGGACCGTGTAAAGATGTCTTCCCCTGGCGCCATCGTGGCCGTGGTGCTTGTGGTATCGTTTGTAGTGTTAATCACTCCATTAAAAGGTAACAATCGTTGGTTTACGCCTTACCTCGAACAGCCAAACATCATTGCGTGCCACAGTCATTTGTAAACAATGGCCGACTATGGTTGGAGCCCATTGCTCAAAGGTGTACCTCTGCTTCCACAGGCCAACTGCACAAAAACCTCAAGTACTACGAAACGCTGCACGCAAACGACTTGTCACATCGGATAGAGAAGCGCGGCGCCAAGCACAGTAACCATCCGTTCAACACCATCAAGGAGGTGGAGTTTCGGGTGTTGGGAAAGAACTTTCGTCTCATTCTGCACCCGCAAGCATCCGTGCTGCACAGCAACTTTCGCGCCTACTCAGTCGATGGTAACGGCAGCGAATCGATCGTACACCTCGATCGAAGTAACTTTTTCAAGGGACGTGTGTTTGGCGAAATGCAATCGCACGTCAGTGCCCACATCGACGATGGTGTGCTAACGGCATCGGTCGTACTGCCAGAGGAAACGTACCACATTGAACCGTCCTGGCGTCATCTGCCACATCAGACCGATCGACGCCACATGATTGCGTACCGCGCGTCGGATATCAAGTTCAGCTGGGACCACATCGATTCGGTTGGTGGTGAACTGGGCGGAGTGCCGAGGACCTGTGGATACGTAAAGGAAGGACTGGAGCTCGAACAGGATGACGAAAGCGACGAACATGCTGGTGAATTCGACAGTGAACCCACGCCGGAATCGGTGTGGCATTCGGAGGATGCTCCACGTGAAAGCAAACTAAAGCGTCACAAAAGACAGGCCGACCAGTATGAGTACACTCCGACGAAAACCCGCTGCCCGTTGCTCCTCGTCGCGGATTACCGATTCTTCCAAGAGATGGGAGGAAGCAACACGAAAACCACTATCAACTATCTGGTAAATCGGTGAACGCCAATAACTTGCAGGCAGCATACTAAACTTACTATTCCGAATTTAGATAAGTCTCATCGATCGTGTGCACAAGATCTACAACGATACCATCTGGCAAGACCGTTCCGATCAGGAAGGTTTCAAGGGAATGGGTTTCGTGATCAAGAAAATCGTGGTCCACTCGGAACCGACTAGAGTGCGTGGCGGAGAGGCGCACTACAATATGGTACGAGAGAAGTGGGATGTAAGAAACTTGCTTGAGGTAAGATTTGCGCATAGTTTAGAAATAATTCATCAAATTTTCACACTAGAATTCTTTAAAAATATCCCAAAATTATTCATTTTAATGTGCATTCACTCTTTAAAATGCTGCCTCGATTCGTTCGAAACTGGAAAACGGGTATCGGTAATCGGTTTAAATAACAAACTAATAAATAAAACAAAGGTCTTCTCTCGTGAGTACAGCCACAAGGACTTCTGTTTGGCTCACCTTTTCACGGATCTAAAGTTTGAAGGTGGCATCCTCGGGCTGGCCTACGTAGGTTCGCCGCGCCGTAATTCCGTCGGAGGCATCTGCACGCCAGGTCTCTCTCGCTACTAACACCAATTTCTTTTCCAATTTTCGCCGTCGCACCCAAAGCTCAGAGATTTTAAACATTGTAACATGTTACCTAAATTTTTTGTATTGTTCTTTTTATCGAATAGAATATTTCAAAAATGGCTACACCCTCTATCTGAACTCCGGACTGAGCAGTTCGCGCAACCACTACGGCCAACGTGTCATTACTCGCGAGGCGGATCTGGTGACGGCTCACGAGTTCGGCCACAATTGGGGCTCGGAGCACGATCCCGACATACCGGAGTGCTCCCCGAGCGCCTCGCAAGGGGGCAGCTTCCTCATGTACACCTACTCGGTCAGTGGGTACGATGTGAACAATAAGAAGTTTTCGCCATGCTCGCTACGCTCGATCCGTAAGGTGCTGCAAGCGAAATCGGGACGGTGCTTCTCGGAGCCAGAGGAATCGTTCTGCGGCAATCTGCGCGTGGAGGGCGACGAGCAGTGCGACGCAGGGTTGCTGGGGACTGAGGATAATGATGCATGCTGCGATAAGAACTGCAAGTTACGCCGCAATCAGGGCGCGGTGTGCAGCGACAAGAATTCACCCTGCTGCCAGAACTGCCAGTACATGATGGCAGGCGTCAAGTGCCGGGAGGCACAGTACGCAACTTGCGAGCAGGAAGCACGCTGCACCGGTAATCATGCCGAGTGTCCGAAAAGTCCGCCGATGAGCGATGGCACGATGTGTCAGGAGAGGGGCCAATGCCGTAACGGCAAGTGCGTCCCGTACTGCGAGACACAAGGCCTGCAGAGCTGCATGTGTGACATCATAGCGGACGCGTGTAAACGCTGCTGCCGACAGAGCATCAACGAAACGTGCTTCCCGGTTGAACCTCCCGACGTGCTGCCGGACGGAACACCCTGCATACAGGGCTTCTGCAACAAAGGGATGTGCGAAAAGACGATCCAAGACGTGGTGGAGCGATTCTGGGACATTATCGAGGAAATCAACATCAACAAGGTGTTGCGCTTTTTGCGTGACAACATTGTCAGTAAGTAGCATGAACGCGGAGAACAAATGGAACTGTGGCTAATTCGTGATTTCCAACCTATTCCGACAGTGGCAGTTGTAATGCTCACGGCACTCTTCTGGATACCGGTAAGCTGTGTGATTGCCTACTTTGACCGGAAGAAAAGAAAAGAGGATTGGAAAGAGTATGAGTGGAGTCAGAAACTGGATCTTATTCATCCAAGTGATCGGCGAAGGGTAATCCACATCAGGTACGTGAATGCTATGCTGAGACCGTTTGACCAGGCATTGATTTTGTTTTTCTTCTTTCTTCAGAGTACCAAGACAGAAGATTACCGTTGCCAGAATGTAGAACGGGGGAGAAAGGTTTATGGATATCTTCTGTAAACGTCGATCGAGTAAATGCATTAATTACTAAGTTAGTATCAATTGTTTCGAATAATTTTGCGCCATTAGCGACATGATTATCAATTGAACACATCCACGTCTTACGAAAGCTACCACACTCCAAACAGATGAAGGAAGCACAACTTAGAGATTATGAAATAAAACAAATCTTGTCCACAACTGTGAGGCACTTTCAACAATCCTTAATCGATTAAAATTTTATTATTTTTTATTGATCGTGTAAGTTTACCTGAAACGTCACTCGTCCGGCTTCCGTTCCGGAAAACGCCACTTGCCATCCGGTTGCTGCTCCTTCCCTCGTTCCATCGCTTCCCTGCGCCCCACTTCACGCATCGCAAGGCGACGTTCCTTCCGCGTGCCGTTTTCCTCGAGCAGCTGAGTGAAGAATCGCTCACGATAGTTTTCGACCAGCGCTCCGGGCATTTCGAACGCATCCAGACCATTCTCGTCTTCCGATACCTTCTCGTACGTAAGCAACCGACGGGAGCTGTAGCCCGAAAGTGGTTGCTCGGAGTCTGCAACCAGCACGAGGCACTTGTGACGAGGAAGCAGATCGGCGCTGTAATCTTTCCTAAAGCGAATCGAGTACATTATACAAATCGTGCCTAGCAGACGATACGCAACGAAAGCGGTTCTATATTGAGATCACTTACTTCAGTGTGGGAAACCAGGTTACCAAACGCCCGCCGAGCTTCAGATGTTGCGCAGAGAATTGTAGCAGATCGCGATACATCTGGCACAATTGGTACGGCGAGGTTGAAGGATAATGAACCGCGTCCTCCGTCATAACCGTTGTCTTTCGTTTCGTTTTGAACTCAATCCTTTCGGTGGCCTCGCGAATACCGTACGGTGCTGGATCAAGACAAAACAACTCTCAAAACGGAGCTTTTAATTTCATAACCGAATTGAAGCTACTCACGATCGGTAATAATACTGTCGAAAACGAAATTGTTCGTCCAGATGCTGCGCGAAAAATCTGCTATCAGCACATCGACAAATTGGCCGCCGCAGCCGTACTGCTGCAAGTTCGCGTAAATGCTTTCATCCTTCTCGCGCACTTTCTGATTCACTCGTGTCGGTTTCGACTTTCCGTGCACGATCATGTAGTCGATGTCGCCTCCGATCACGTAAGCTCCAAACTTTGCCGCTGCGACCAACAGTGATCCGGAACCGGCGAATGGATCCAGCACCAGATCGCCCTTCTGAACCAATGCCTGATTGGCCATCAGCAATGAAAGTTGCGGATCCATTGACGTGTTGCCGATGAATTTTCTCTTCTTCAAGGATATTTCATTGATCATATCCCGGCTACCATCGGCGATCCATCGGCCGAACAGCACATCGTACGGTTGGTCCGGCACGTCCGTCGGATCCATGCCCCAATACTCGACGTACCAAAACGGAACGTCGGGATTCCTCAAATCAACCTGACCCTCGATGGGCAGGTAGTTCATTGTTTCGATTTTCTCCACCTTTTCCCGTTGGCTAAAGCGTTTGTTGTACGTTTCGACCGTTACCTTGAAGGTTTTGTCCGCCTGAAAGTGTTGTTCAAGTAGTGCCCGATTGAACGCGATGTGGTCACGGAGCTGCTGGTGGAATGCGTTGAGTCCGAGGGCCGAGTGGGCCCAAAGTTCGAAAATGCATCGTAACGACATCGACCGAGAAGCCAGCTTTCGTGCCGCTTCGTCGTTTTGTAACTCTACGATCCAGAACGGCCGCTCCGGATTGTGGGTTGGCGAGCAAGTTTTCATTTGAATGTTGCATATTCGCAACAGTGAAGTAATTTCCTGCAGGGGTTTGTGAAGCGAATATGTTAAATTAAATGTTCCATTCAACTGTAGCTTACACAATGATGGTTTACCGCTTGGCGAAAGTCGACGTGTTCTTGGGCAAACCAAAGCACATATTTTTTCCACGATCCGCTCATTTCGTTGCCGTATTTAGTAGGCGCACTGTGAAACATGCGTCCTGATTTGACGTTTCTAGCGAAACAGTAAACAAATACTTCCATCAAAGTAGCAAAAAACAAATGCTGTACATTCCTTTTTGAGGAAATGGACCAACTGTTGTTCTTTATTCTTAAAGATTTTCCTCTTGTATTTTTTGTTTCGGAAGATAGATTCTAGGTACGATTTACTTGTATATGAAACTTGCACGATGGCATTGTCTGAACTTCGGCGGTAACGGTGCTCGTAATTCCCAGATTGGCAAGACTGCCTCGCACCAGACCGCAGGTGTACGCTACAAACTGAAAGTCAATTTTCATTAATAGGTTTTATCATTCTAGCTGTTCTGGCTAGCCTTTTACCTTTGGTGCATGCTCCAAATACTGTGAACCAGCGGACAAGCGGGTTAGAAAGCGAAATGCATTGTCCTGAAGCACGTACACTCCCTGATGGTTTGTTCGTAGGTTATCGATCTGCTTCCGATAGATGGAGCTCCAAAAGTCGGTGCAAATGAATTTCATCGTATCGAGTTCGTCCTTAAATCGGGGCCATTCTCGCGTTAAGCGTTCGATTATTCGGTAACCGGTCGTGTACCCGATGTATTCTAGCGTGGAGAGATCATTTTCCTAGAAAATGTATTCGATCAAGGAGACATGTTTACTGAGCCGGTAGCATAGTGACACTAGAAACAGGAACGACACATACCTTACCGTTTTCTTTGTTTAAAGTGTAATTCACGATTTCGGAATGCAAAAACTCGAAAATTGCCTCCTCTGCCATCCTCTGCGTATTGTTGTGGTACTGCACACTTCCGCAATCAAAACATACGGCCCAAGCAATGTGCCCAGGTGGCATAAAAGGCGGCTGTCAACAAGCGCATTTACACAGTACGTTGCAAAAAAAACCCGGCGCCCCATGAAACTTCATATCAAAGCAAACCATTTGTTCGCCGCCGTTCGGTGGCAGACGCAACAATGCATTTATTTTACCATTTAAGGATCAACCTAAGCTAACATGCCGAGTTGCGTAGTCTAGGTAGGGTTGATGATTTTTATTTCTATTGTTTGGGTACATATATGCGATGAAAATGCATAAAACTACGTGTTACATGTTGGCCGCTCCCGTCCCCCGGATTGGGGCTCGTTTCGAGCGCTTCGACATAGGGGAAAAGGTGGATAATTTTATATTCGCCCTCGATACTAGACATCATGATTATTTCTGACGGATAAACATTGGATTTTTTGTCGGATAACTCTGGCGTTCAATCGGTTAGTAGTTATAGATTAATTTTGCTTTTGTTCATGTTTTTACCGAATCCTGCGCGTGGCTGGTTTAGTGCATTATCCCTCGCTCTAGCATTGCCAAGCCAAGCCAAGATGGCGCATTTGTCGCGCGATTTGTACTGCGATTGGTTCCACTAATATTCTTTTCCTTCGTTTCTCGTTCTTCAGTTTGTGGCATATTTGCTCTGTTAAAAAACCAATAGGGCGATAAAATGAGATACATCTCCCGACCAAGCACTACTAATTTAATTCGTCGGTACTGTTGTTTGTCTCTACTCCGACCGGATACTGTAGAGATATGGTGGTCTCGAGTGACGGTGCTCACACTGCAGTAAAAAGTGAGATTTGAACGGAAGAGCGAAATGGGTCACAAAGTTGAGCGGAACACTCTTTCTTCGGGGAGCACCACTGTAGTGGAGTAAAACGGTGTTTGTCGGTTCGGTGTGCACAGAATCTCAAGAACCGGACGTAAGCAAAATGCTTGCACGGGGGTTGTTTAGTTTCTACGATAGCGTCGCCGTGAAGAAGCAGTCTGCGACGAAGCTTGTTGATTTTGTCCGGCGTAGATATTGTTCAGGAAGTCATCTAAATTTGGTTCACTAAAGTAAAGCAATAAATCTCTTCAATATAAGCAACTATTCGTTCGGTGCAATTCGCACTTACTTAACGGTCGGTTCCTTTCGTGATCGGCCCAGCGATTCTTTGTCCTGCTGCACGTTCTGTTGCTGTTGCTGCGTGCTACCACTGCTGCTACCGAGCACGATACGATACTGCACGACATGCGAGTTCGGTTGCAGGTGCGACAGGGCACCTTTTTGGCAGTTGGCCCACTCCGTGATATCGTACACGTTGCCCTCCATCATGGCGAGATACTTCCAGCGCAACCCGAGACAGCTCGTTTCGGCCCAAATGTCGCCCTGGGGAACAAAGGAAATGGCTGTAGTTGCAATCGCTGAGCTGACTGACCGTTACACGTTTACCTCCTTGGCTGGGTGGCGGATTTTGCACGAGCTACACTCTCTTGCAGCATAATGCGCCCGACCGGTCGGTTTGCGAGGATGCCTCAAGCAGCAGCTGCTACATCTGCACCAAAAAAATCGAACACCGTGATTCGTGAACAACTTTCCAACAAACTACTCTACAACGAGGTGTACCTTATCGTATTGGCCGCTTCCGATATTTTCGTGTGCAGCTGCGTAAGTAGATCGTTAATCTCAGACCATGCCTTCTCGGCGTTCAGTGCCTCGGCCAGACTCTGGTCGTACTCCTTGCGCGTTTCCGTTTCGCCAATCAGCTCGAACGAACGCTGCAGCACCTTGAACGCTTCCTCCGCGCCCGGTTGCTTGTTTTTGTCCGGGTGAACCAGCACCGCAATCTTCTTGTAGTGCTTGCGGATCTGCTCTTGCGAGCAGTCCGGGCTGACACCTAGAATACTGTACGCGTCCTTTCCCTTACAGTTCAGCAGCGAGGACATCGCTTCGTCCGCCGTCGACGGCAGTCGACCGTCCTTGTTGTTATGGTGATGCGTGGTTCGACCCGTGGCCGGTTCAGCCGTGGCCTTGGTTCGCCGACAGTGACGCCAAAACGCCCAGCGAGACTCCTTGTCGAAGCGCGCATCGAACGACTTCCAAACGCCCCGCAACCAGACGCCCGGGCGAGCAGAATTTTTACGAAAATCTTGCCTTATAGTGCAGGCGTGCTGCCAGCAGTACTGGTACCCAGCCAGGGCATAGTCCCACGCCAGCCGGACGCTCAGGTACACCACATCGCTCACGAGCGACCAAAGCCAGCGCACTACCAGCACCATGTATTCGAGCCATTTCTGCAGCAGCTTCTCGGCAAAGGCGTACTTTTGGTTCTTGCGCGAACGCACGGAACGCTTGCCACCGTTGGGTAGGTTGCCGAGTGCCTTGTCTTGCTGTTGCTGCTTACCGGGCCCATTGCGGTGAGGAGCGGAATTGTTGCGAATGCCGGCCTTCCGATAGGAAGCAGACGATGTCGCGGTCGTCGCTGCACCACGCGAGGGTTGCACGATTTTCTCGATATGTGTGTCATTTGCACCGACGGTCTTCTTCACATTGTAGACAAACTGTTGCTGCTGCTGCTGCTGCTGATGGCCATTTTCCTTTGGGCCCGACTTTTGTTGCTGCTGCTGCTGATCCGTGGCCACACTGTCCTGTTCGTACTCTTCCGAGTCTTCTTCGTCAAAATCTTCTTCGGTTTCGTCGTTCCCTGTGGCACCCTCATCACTTCCCCCGGGACCGTTCGAAGGTTCACCGCCACCGTCTGCACTGTTCGTTTCATCTATTCGCCGATTACGGCCCTTCTTGTTGCTGACGTCCGCACCTTCAGTGCCACTTCCATTGCGTGTGCCTTTATCCTTTTTCAGCATAGTTTTGTGATCGTGATTCTTTTTCGGTTTCTCCTGGGTCAGCTTAAGCGTGGACGCAATACCGCTACCGGCACCTTCACTCTTGTTGGCATCCCCAGGCGAAGGACCCAACAGACCCAAGCCTGCAGAATTGGTGCCCGCTTTTCTAGCCAAAGCGTCACCCGAACGATCTTTCGTGCCATTTCCCGGAGCGATGTTCGCCGCTTTACGCTCGCCGCCGTTTCCGTTTGACTTCTTACCCTCCCGTTTCTCTGCCTTTGATCCGCCTTTAGAGAAAGTGTGTCCCCCGGAACCATTCGCAGTTGAAGCTTTCGTTCCGTTCTGTAAGCCAGCGCCCGCGGTGGCATTACTGTGACCACCACCGTTCGGAACAACATTCGAAGCGGCATTCGGTAAGCCGTTGCTGGCCGGAGTAGCACCGCTCACTTTCTTGCTCAGCACATCCGAGTACGACATGCGCATCGGTTTCACCTCCGCCACGATGCGCTGCTTTTTGTTGACATTCTGATCCAACTTGGCCGAGTTATCGTCGTTCTGCTGGTTGTAGACGGCCGTCGCGGTCGAGGTCGTTGGAACCGGAGCAATCGTGGGGTTCGTCGATCCTCGGTTTCCGTTGGACAGGCGCGAGGACGAAGGTGGCGGTGGTGGCGCACTTACGGCAGTGCTGGATGTACTAGTAATGGTCGGTGGCACTGGGTTGACGATCGGTTTCGATACGGTGCTAGCGGTTTTGACGGGCGATGCCTTCAGATTGCCGTCTTTCACCGGTGCAGTGTTAATGAGCGTTGCCGTTTCGGTCATAAGAGACGGTCCAGCACTTCCACCGAATGGTAAATAATGGCCGGACATGGTCGGTACCAGGTTACCGACCATCTGGTTGATCAACATACTGCTGCCAGTTCCATTCTCAACCACATTGCGTGCTGTCGGTACCGGCGACGGTGGCTGTTGAGCAATCGAGGCCAACGGCGGTGGCAGTTCCTGTTGTTGCTGGTGCTGTTGTTGTTCCTGTTGTTGTTGCTGCTGCTGCTGTTGGTGGTGGAATATGAATCCAAAGCCGGGAGCGGCCGACATGAAGCTGTTGTTGCTGGAAAATAACTCATACTCTTGCTTCGTCTGCGGAGCATTGAAGGGATGGTTAGTGTCCTCTGTTGGACGCACAATTCCTGTCGCTCCTACTCCTCCTCCTCCACCGCCGCCGGCCACCTGCGGTTGTGGTTTGTAGACCACCTTCAGTAGCTGACCGTACGCATCGGTGACCGTGTACTCATCCTCGATCGGTGGGTGCTGAGGGACGTGAGGTGCATATCCGTTGTTAGCGTTGGCTGGCGGAAAGCCTTCCCCGCCCAACGAAGGTCCAGTGTTTGGAACGCCAGCGTTCAGATAGAAGCCGTGCGCCGGTCCCGTCGGCAGCGCGTATGGATGCTGGGGATGATGCGCAGGTTGCAGGTGTGGCGGAAGCGTGTGCTGCGAGACGGGGAATAGGGTCACCGGTGGTTGCTGGCACTGCTGGTGCTGTTGAGCGTGCGCCGGAAGATAATGGTGCGGTGGCTGCTGGTTCGCGGGCCAAAAGTTTTCACTACCATCGTTCGTGTTGTTGGCCATTTTGTCGGTCGCTTATCTCGCAACGATGCAACGAGCGTACCAGCTGCTGCAGACGCGTTGATGTGGAACTTCTGGGCCACAACACATGGGTTTTGTCAACCGGAGCCAAGCACAGCTGGCCATACGCTAGCCCTCGTTTGCCTACAACAATAGCCCACCGGGGACGGCCCGCAAGGTGTGCAAAGGCATCGATTTACGCGATTTATTACGCCACCAGCGAAGGAAGAAACTTCTAGGAACGACACAAACCAGCGGTGACGCGGGAAGCGAAAATGTGCAAACGAGAGAACTTTTGTGCACCACGAAGACCGAGTGAAGAATATTCCTGTTCTTTTTGTTCTTTTTTGCGCAGGCACTGTCAAACTGACAAACGTGATGGCGCCTTTGCGTTTGCTACTAGATGGTGCTGATTTAGCTGCGAGCTGGTGAACAGCATTAAGTTTTGGTGTGTCTTTTCGCGTGAAAATAAGGTTCAATCGCGTCTTGGACATATTTTCAATTCATACACTAATTATTTTGTTAAGCCACCAGCTTTTTGATTCCTGAAAACTGCCCATTTCGATTCGAAAACTTCATTTGACGTTTTGTCCGCAGAAAAGACATCCCGAGTCTCGGAGCCATTTCTTCAACTCCGGGATACCGTTCACCCATACAGACCCGCAAATCATTCTTTGCGGAGGTCTTGGGCCGGCAATAATACCTTTGCACTTTGCGGCAATAGGCGGCAACAGGTAAAACGTGTAACGACGTGACGTTACCGCTGTGTTCAATTATCGCAGCTCGTCCTCTTATCAGCAAGGAGCCAATCACCTTTTGTTTTCGCATCTGTTTCGTGATAGATTTTGGCCAATACTACGCATTTCGGTTGCTAAAGAAATAAAAAATTGACAACGGTTCAGAAAAAAGTGCAATGTGCTGAAAAAACTTTCCCCTGCCATATGGAAAGTAGCCGGGCCGCCAGGTAGAAAAAACTGTAGTCGCTCGAATCTGTAGTTTGCTGGAAAAGGCGGTTCCAACAAAATAAAATGGTGACCACGAGTGATGGCCGCTCAAGATCTTCAATCGCAATGCTTGCGGTACTGATGGGATTGCTGTTGCTGTGCGGCCACAGCAGCAGCGCCCAGGAGGAAGAAGACAAACTAATTTTTGCACATGTGGTAAGTCTTCGCGGCGGCCAGTAGGCGGATTGTAATTGATAAGCTTAATTTTTTCACAGCTTTTCCGTCACGGAGACCGCACACCAATCGATCCTTACCCTAATGATCCTTGGAAGGATCATAGCCATTGGCCGGTCGGATGGGGAGAGTTAACCAATGTAAGTAGCAGATTTCTGTCACTAGCACCCGAGTATCGTTTTGTTATACTTTTCCCTTCTTCTCATGTCTAGCCTGGCAAAATGCACCATTACCAGTTGGGCCAGTGGATCTGCGCCCGGTACGACACTTTGTTGAAGAAAACGTACAGCAACGACGAGATATACGTCCGTTCTACCGATGTCGATCGAACATTGATGAGTGCGGAGGCCCACCTGGCCGGACTCTACCCTCCACAGGGTGCGGATGTGTGGGATTCCGCCATCACATGGCAACCGATTCCAGTCCACACGGTCCCAGAAGACATGGACCATGTGTTGGCATCTAAAAAGCGATGCCCGGCTTTCGAACACGCACTAAAAGAGTACCGCCGATCGGAACCGTACCAATCGTACAATCGATCCCTCGCGTCGCTGTATGACTACCTCACGGAACACACGGGCCAAAAATTCAATTCTATGACGATGGTTCAGAACTTATACAGCGTACTAACGATTGAGCAATTGAACAACTTCACACTACCCGATTGGACGAAATCCGTTTACCCGGAACCGCTTGCAACCGTTTCTGCGAACACGTTCGCCGTCAAAACAAACACCACGACACTGGCGCGCCTCAAAAAGGGGCCACTGGTGAAAGAGATACTGGAACGGTTCCGTGCCAAGGCACGAGGACAACTCAAACCCAATCGGTCGTTGTGGATTTACAGTGCGCACGACCTAACCGTGGCGAGTCTTTTGAATGCGATGGGTATGTTCGAACCACACAATCCGCCGTTCACTGCTTGCATTATGCTGGAGTTACGCCAACCAGCGGACGGTGGACAACCGTACGTGCAAGTGTTTTACAAAAACACGACCGACGAACCGTTTGAACTGTCCATTCCTGGCTGCGGGCTACGTTGCAACTTAAATGATATGTTCAGTATCTATTCCGACATCCTGCCGAGTGATTGGACGAACGAATGCAAACGCTCAATACTGACCATGACGTACGTAGAGGCAAATCTCAGTGGGAACCCGGGTGTTGTGGTTGGAATCGCTCTGACTCTTTCCGCTTCGGTGGTGGTCCTCTTGGCGATGGTTTGCATTGCCAAGCAGCGAAATAGAATGGACATGGAACGGTTGTACCTTCGCGCTTAGAGTCACTAGATTTTTGTGTGAACGAGTGTAGCGTGTCGGAAATCCGTGTTCTGTTCAAAAGAAGTATTTTTGCATGTGAAAAGTCTGGAAGCCAAAGCACTGGTTAGATGAGGACGATGATAGGCCATAAGATCATTTACATTTGGTCGGACCATTAGCGAAATTAAAATGCATGTATTTTCATTCACATCAAAATGACAAAAACAAACATAATTTATGAAAATTTGTACTCTCCGTGTATAATGGGCATTACGAAAATAAAGCAATACTGCCGCTGCCCCATCAAAACTCCAAATCTTCCGCTTTAATCTCCTTCTTGATCGGTGTTTTGCGGATGCCGTGCTTACCTCGTGCTGGACAAATCGGTGCATTCGCGCAGTCATTGCAGCGAGGATAGGTGGAAGTGCAAATCGTTTGGCCAAATCCAACAAGCAAATGATTTACCTCGTCCCAAAGCTCAAACGGTAACCATTTCTCCAGCGCTACCCGCGTGTCTTCGGGGGTTTTTGTCTCCTGCGGAACCCATCGGAGCCAGTTGGAAATACGGTGAACATGGGTATCAACACCGATACCTGTAACAATGTTCCAAGCGGAGCCCATGCAAAGGTGCGCCATCTTCTTTCCAACGCCAGGTAGTTTCAACAGTCCTTCGATATTATCGGGAATGTCCCCGCCATACTGGTCAATTAAGATCTGCGAAACCCGTTTGATGAATTTGGTTTTGTTCTGAAACGGAAGAACGAACTTTTTTAACGAACGAATATGACATTTGTATATTTCACCACTAGGACGAACATTTCACCACCGCATGACAGCAAATGCAAAGACCAAAACAAACACAAAATCAAAACCGAGCAAATGTGTTTAGCGATCGCAGAAGCTTAGTTCTTCTCCATCGTCAATTGTTTCGTTTCCAAGATGAAGTTAACGATAAAAATATTAAAGGGGGAAGAATACATTGTAGAGGTAAGAAACGGAAGCAAAATTATGACTTGCGGACTGTTGCTCATTGCGCCACGTTCCACAGACTACCGAAGATTCCACGATACAGCAGATCAAGGAAGAGATTGAAAAGAAAAGTGCAATCCCGGTCGAGCATCAGAAGCTGCTGCTCGTAGGCAAGGCGCTAACGGACGAGAAAACGGTTGCTTCCTATGGTAACATTTCTGACGGCACAAAGCTAACGTTGGTTGTGAAAAAACCGGATCCCTTGCGGGACGTAATCTTTCGACACTTCAAACGCTTCCTACAAGAGGAACAACAATCTCAACAGCTTACCGATAAGTTCATGGACGATTTCGAGCAAAAAATGCTGTATCAGCTTAGCCTCGACGATTTGGAGAAAATTTCCACCGAAATGTTGGCGAAAAAGGGTCAAAATGTGTGAATCCAGATAGAAGTCGGGTGTATATTTGTGTACTGTTGCTTTGTGGTTTCTTTGCGTTTGTTTTTCCGTAGCACACGTAAGATGTAATAAATTGTTCGAGACAAGAATAAGAGGAAAAGTGCAGTAAGATTCTTACCTTGTAGAAACTAACCGGATAGATTAGTTTCTCCAGAACTGCGGCATCGGTTGCTATGATTGATTCTGGGGTCAACCCATGCTTCTTCAAGCGGGCCATGCATTCATAATTCACCGCGTCCTTGGTTTGGCTCGACAGCATTAGCGAAACTAGGCAATGAAAGCGTTTTTCCCGCGGAATTTTGTTTTCCACATCCAACGCAAACTGGCCGCACCCCATGGTATCAACCGGAGCTGGAGTATCTCTGCGCATTTGCCTAATGTTTTCAAGCATCTGGCGCCAATCGACGGGCTCCCATTTAGTTTCCTTCATGGTGCGCTCTGAACTAGAACCGGGCTGCTCTACGACAGATTCATCTTTCACTGGAGATTGTTCTTCTGTCGATTCCCGTTTCACCGGAGTTTTTTCGTTGATTGCGAACCCAACTTGCGGTATCGCTTCTTCCAGTGGTTCGACTTTTATTTTCACTTCCGCAAAGGGGTTTGCATCGATGCGAATGTTTCTTTTACGTCCTTTACGAGGCTCACAAGCAACCGTGGTTGCTGTCGGTTCTGGTTCCGGTTTTGTTTTAGAAACGCGCCCGGCTTTCGGTTTGGTGTCTTTTTCTCCCGCTATCTTGCTGGACTGGTTGGTTACTTTTTGCAGCAATGTCTGTCCGTGCTGTTTAGAAAAATTGCGAGTCTTTTTAGGAGAAAAGTAAGGAGACTTCGTTTCCTGAAACATGCGAAAAAATCTTTGAATTCGTTTCCGTTCTCTGATAAAATCGATGAAAAGTTTATTTACCATGGTTGTAATAGCTGTTCGCGCAACGGTAATCCAATGATTTTGCATGCGAAGATTCTACGGCGACTGTCTATCGTATGCTGCGTGGTATTTGATTACGAGATACAAAAACTATTCAAGAATTCTATAAACCCAACGTGAAACAAACTACCAAGAGGTGTGTTTCTCAAGCCATTTCGCGCTTCAGCACCGTCAGAGAAACGTCAGAAGGAAAGGCATGAATTAAGCTGGAGCTAATAAGAGAACATTCAAATTCGTCAGAAACTGAATTGAATCTCTTAAATATGTGGGAATACTGATGAATTAATACTTATATTACGTACTAGTAGTTTCGATATCAAAGTATCGTCGATTGCGTCGTAGATGCTTGAGATCGCCGGTCAATATTTGAGTGACAAAAAAACTAGCTGAACATTTCGAAGCAGTTCTAATAAATAAATCTTGAAGAAGGTGTTTTACTTGTTATTTGCCGGTTTTGTTTTTGGAAATTAAGTTTTATCACACCAGCATAAGACCGGGCAGCACGGTAGAAATGTGGAACAAACCGCACCGGTTCTTCGTTGAGCGAACCGGTTCAGTTCCGATGCACGAGAAGCGGCTAGCGCGCATCACCCTAAACGTCAAACGCTGTCATCGATCAAAAAGTGAAATCTATTCGCCCCGCAGACGCCATTGGAACGTTGGCGCAACCTGGGAGAGACAGCAAAATATTTTTGTTTTTTCCCATCATCCTGGTTCTGTTCCGTTATAATTTTGTTTTAGTTTACCACCGTAAGCCTTAGCTTAGTGTAGCAGTAAGCCGGAGCCACCGAAAAGACGTATGAGATGATTCCGGTAAGTGTTGTTTTGTTGTTTGTGGTGAGGCGTATCATTTCCGGTGCCATCCGGTCACCCTCACAACCATGCAGAAAAGATGCTAATGGTGTGTATTCTGTTATTTCCCTTCGCCCCGCCACATGGATTTCACTAACGGGCTCGCTACGCATCCGTTTCCGCCGGTTTGCCGTTCGCGCTGGTGCCCCCCCTATCGGGAACAAGCAGAGAACCAAAGTGTTTGTCGGCAGCTTGCCCCCAGCGACCAAGCCAGAGGAGGTGCGCCGGCTGTTCGAGAACTATGGCGTGGTAACGGAGTGCGATGTCATGAATCGGTGCGCGTTCGTGCACATGCAGAATCAGGATATGGCCGAGAGCGCCATCCAGGCACTGCACAATACAACTTTCAAGGGCGTTACGATTGTGGTCGAGCGGGGCCGCGTTCGCGAAAGACCCCCGGGCGGAGTCGGTATGGATAGTGCACGCGGCCGCGTTGGAGCTGGCCCGATGCGTGGGTCAAGAGGCGGAATGCGAACCCAGCCGTACGGTTCATATGGAACGGCACGCACTCCGGGAGGTTATGGAACACGTGCAAGCTACGGTACTGGCAGCCGAGGTTACGAGGGTGGTACCTACAGGTAGGCCGGTGGTAATGGGTAGTGTACCTGAGCCGTTGATATTGAAACCATATGTTTCGTATTCCAGGAATGATGTCGGATACAGTTCCTCCAGCAGCGCGTATGGTTACGGGTACACCAGCAATGGAGGTGGCTACGGTAGCACTCGTCACTCCAGCAGCGAAGACCGTCGTGGTTTCACGCTACCGTCTTACCCGACCGATCAAAGCCGAGCAGCATACGGCAGCTCTTACGATGGTTACTCGAGCTACGATGGCTACAGCAGCTACGGATACGATACTACCCAAGCTTCGTCGAGCTACCAACGGTGGCCAACATCGTCGGCTGCCGCCGCTGACAGCTAGTACGTGATGCTCCGTCTACGGTATCTTGACCCCTCCCGACCTTTCTCTCATTTTCGTTGTTTCTTTGTGTCTCTTGTAGTTCCTACGCTAGCGGCTATTCGGCTCCGGTGGATGGTGGTACCGCCGGGCAGAGTACAGATTACAGTCAATCCTATCCTGCTTTGGGTGGCAGCTCGTCGGGATATCGGTAAGCGGACCGGCCCCACCATCCTCTTCTCCTCGGCGCACCGGATGATAGCATGCTCTCCCTCTATCTATTGCACTTCCAGCAGTGCGTCGGCAGCATCTTCTGCACCGCCTTCGTACCGCAGCTCTGTATCCGGCTACGGGCCACCATCCTCCGGTAGAAGGTTTTGAGTGCCAAAAAGAAACGGCGCATTGCTAGTGGAGTAAGAGAGCCTCCCACGGCTCGTTCTTTTGAATGTCACAATTCTTCACCAACGATATCAACCATGGACCCTATGGCTCTGTGTCTTTGTAACTACCTTGAACAGCTCTATCGTCATCAGCAGTAGCAAAGAAAACAGTGCCAGTAGTAGTACCATCATCCCTTGTCACTAAGAACGTTTCTACTACTAAATCAGTTTCATACAAACAATAAGAGCAAACGAGAGTCATGTAGACCGAGAGCGAGCGAGCGAGAGAAAGAGAGAGAACGCAAGAGCAAGAAAACCGCTGACTTACACCTCAAGATAGAAATTACACCACGAACCCCACAACTGGCTAAAAACTAGGAACCGTAGGGAACCCGATCTTCGATTGAAATTAACATTTAGCCACATGTGTCGAAAGAACATACACGATATAAACAATCATCCAACGCATAAGGGGGTTTTATATTTCATTTTTCGAACGTCCATTTAGCGAACGACGAGTACGTAGGACGTTTATTTTTTATCCAACTCGGACGTCTCATTCACCCCAAACTCTCGGGCAGTCCCGTCGGGACGATCGGCTGGATTGGGTTGTTGAGCATCCGTGTTGTATCCTCGTAAAAGCCCACACTGGTTAATGGGTAGTGCCCCAATTAGTAACTTTAATTTTAACTTTGCGCGCGACGCGATTCAAGCAAAGTCCACCCGCAGAACGCGAAAGCGGAACTAGGCTTACCAGCAGCCTCTGTGGGTAGCACAAAGTGTCGATAAAAGAAAGTGGAATTGGCGTAAGTTGCTAAACAAACTTGATCGCGATCGCGAGCATCGGCGCGGCATTCAGTCTACAGCCGGATGGAAATCGGAAGATAACGCGCGTGCTCGTTCGAGTGCGTTGACGATTGAAAATACTAAGCGTAGCGAGACCGCGGACGTTTAGAAGATTATTCTCTATTGTATTTATATACACACACTCAGACATAAAATAACACCTATATTTACGGAAGCAATGCAGAACAACGCAGTGGTGTCCAAGAATGACTTCACCTCCCCCGAGAACAGTTTCACACTCCATCTGCAATACGAACCAACACACACACACACACCTACGAGCAAAAGCGGTTTTTTTTCTGATATAGTATAATAAAAGAAAAATCATTCAACATTACTTACTGTTCACCGGCAAAAGTGTGAGAACATCTTTTAGCACCGTTCACTTTTCGTAACCGATCGATCGATCAACGGGGTCAGCGAACGTTACCGCTGCCCTTACAGGCCAGGAAAAAGCGAAGAACCGGCTCGCGGACATCCTTTGACTGGATGCGTTTGTGCGTTTGCTACCATGTAAAGGTCATCAGTCGCCTGGTGCGAGCCCTCGAACAAAATGAAATGAATGTAGTAAAAATTAAAAGTAACCGTTTCGTATCATTCTTTCCGCGTCTACCAGCCGCTTGCAGACCAGTCCCAAAATATCACACGTTTAGCCGACCCGCGATCACTCCGAATCAGGTCGGCTCCGAAATCGAAGGGGCCAAGCCTGCGGGAGGATACAGTTTGAGCGCCCATCTCGCAGCGACACCATTAAGCGGGTCAAAAACTGAAACCAGTTCTATCATGTGCGCGATCGCGCCCCCTTTTGGGCCATTGTAGTCACGAGTCTGAGAGACAAGTGAACTACGGTGGACTAGAAAGTGTTTTCTCTCGCATTCCGAAGCCTTTTTAAAATTCTTTTCCTATTTCATTGGCTTTCACGTCCTCGTGAAGCTCGTGTGCGGAGCTACCGGAAAATGTCGGTTCGTGAGAACACGGCTCTCAAGTGGCCCACGAGCGAGCCCCCCTTTGGGCCACAGTAGCGTGCGGCTAGCAGATGCCACCGCTACCCACACCGCCATTATGCAATGGCCGCGCAGAACCCCATGGAGGGGTTACTATCGGGCGCCGCGAACTCCTCTGGTAGCTTTCAGTTTCAGTCGAGCTTCAGCATCAGTCGCTTTCGGACGACGCTAGTGTTCGGGTGTTCGCTTCGACGACGGAATCGCCGCGTGTTGCCTTACGCGTGTCAAACGGGCAGCTCGTGTCGCAAGATCGCGTGGCAGGATACGGTGATCGGTGTGAGTGTAGAGCTGAAGGGGCCACATTTTTGTGGAATGGCCGCTCCCGCAACCACTCGAAACAGTTTAATATTCATATTTGCCTGCGCTTAAATTTGAATTTTTGGTCCCATTCAGCCCGGACATCGATTAATGTGTTACCAATGGTCCTAGTTTACAAGGAGGAAACAGAAAGGAGGGAACGAACACTGTTTGCAATCGTTGTCGGTGGCAAATCGAGTTCGTACGGTTGAGTAACACTCGCAACAAGAGAGACGCCAAGCGACGTGATCCCAATATAGTGGCTCGGCGTTGGCGAACATTACGAGAAGAGTGTGTAAACAGGCAAATAATCGATTGGTTCGTTAGCAAACAAATTGACTTCGAGTCTGTAGTCGTATTCGTTCGGTCGTTGCACAAACGGTATGTCTGGCGGAACATCCTATACGATCGGACGAAGGACGGCTCAATGTCACTGTCTATCGTTCCGTGGCGCATTTCGGACCTTTTCCGCTGCTGATGCTGTGCTCCAGTGCTTGATCGTACGCGTGAAAGATAGAGGATCTCTAGGGCAAACCGAGCCGTGCCAGGCCGGAACGAGGCCTCGCGAATGCAACACTGGACACGGCTGATAGCGACGTATGCCGTATGCTCTCGACGGCACTCCGGGTGCGCGGTAGCGACATGTGTACGAAATTGCGGATATCGGCAAGGCCTTCCTTCTGGCCGTCCACGCGCCCTGTGTGTTTTTGTGTGTGCTCATTCGGTTCGTGGTGTCCTCATCTCGCTTGCGACCGGCCGCTGGGGCTACGATCTTCGACACTGTGTCCGAAATCGCTTGCGTTCCATTGACACGCGTGAAGAAGTATTATAATAAATGTTTCTTTTGCCCCATTTGTACAGCATTTAGCAACGAATCAGTTATTCCGCCACAAGTCGATCGATTTCGAGAACCGAAGTTTTTATCATCGTCCCGCGGCACCGGATAACGCGTACAACATGTACGCGATTCGTGCCCTAATTCTATTGTTATTTTCGATCGGAGCACACTCGAGCTATGCCCTGCCACCGTCAACGTTCGGAGAGGCGCTGGCCAGTGCCGGCCAGTTTTCCAACAAACTGAAGGTAAGGTTCGTCGCTTTCTCGACCGTTGATGTTTTTCGTTTGTCGGCCAGACAGTGATTCACATCTTCTCGTATCGATCGGATTGAGTGTTTTTGGCCATGTGCGTGTCTCTGCATTTGAATGTTAAATTTAAATTTAAAATAATACGTTGGCTTGCAAGTGGCCAAATATGAGCATTTACATTAAAAACAGGAATACATATCCCCAACACAAACGTCCGCGGCTGATTTAGTACAAACAATGGGGCGGTTGTCTCGGATGGCCCAAGGTGCGAAGGCTTTCACTTCCACAGGTCGCTCTGCCAGATTAGCGTGGTGGTAACGACATCAATTAAGACCACTTCACCGTGTCACGGGTTCAACTGGCTTCGAAGTTGTAGGGCGAGTTGTAACACGGCTTGAGGCGACCATGGAACTGCCCTTGCTGCTCAAAGAATTCTCAAACTGATTAGTGCCCGCGCTCATAACCTTGTCTTCGCGAAGGGTCTCCCCATTGTGATCATGTGGAGGGCTCAAGGGCAAATTGCCCCATCGAAAGTAGTTTTTTTGTCCCTTAAACCGCACCTAAAAGGCCTCCCGAACGGCGTTCAACTGCGAAGCTTATGAAAAAAGGCCTAATCTCTCTCTCTAAACGGTTAACGCGATCCCCGGCGTTGCCACAGGCGACAACACACACGGTAATGATGGTGTTTGCGCACATTAGCCAAATTGAGCCACTACACGAAAGTCACATTAGTGAGCACAGTGCACCTCGTTCCTTTCGCGCCCGCGCGCCTTATTTTTTGTGTGCCATCATCCTAAGCCGTCACCAGGGTCACCGGTTGAACACGCAACGGCCAAACGGCATCGATCCGCTGAGACGAGTACCGGTAAATTGGTGGCTGACGACACATCTTCCTTCATTCATTGTTCGCAAATCAGGAAAAAAGAATGACTCGTCACGCACCAAGGACGCCGGTTGATCCGAAATAGAGAAATTCTTCCATCTTCATTACCATCGAGAGTCGCTATGCGCCCGAGTCACGAGAAACCTTCGTCAAGTCAATGGCAAGGTTAACCTGGTTCTGCTCTCGTACAGTTCGAGGTGACTGAGTGCAGCGCCCATGCATTGCCTGCATGGTATAATTGTGTATTGCTGGTCGCATTATGTTTTATGCGCGGAACCAGGTGCTGTGTACGGGCACAAGGTCGAATAAGAACCGAAAAGAAAACGTTTGCCCCGAGAAAAGTGAGGTGGCCTGTGGGGTCATAAAAATGTTTTCCACAAGCGTGTGTGGCGTACTAATTTTTGCGCACCATTAGCGATCGCCGATTGGCGACTGGTTTTCTAATTTACCGCACGATTTCGCCGATCAGAAACGATCGTGTCGAGATGCAGTTACCGTTGCTTATAATTATACTTAAGCAACTTTGTCGATTTAAGTGGAATTTAATTTGAATTGAATGATAATACCGGAGGTATGTAATTTTCGTATCCTCGAATTTGATGTTAAATCAAAAACAATTTTCCAATACGGTCACAGCATAAACAGCATTCCTTGGAGAGGAGTACATCGCGAATTTTCCACACCTTTCACAATTGCATGTGGCAGTGCAAATGGTGAAATCGAACAAAACAAATCTCTACCGGGCTGGACACATCAGCCCTAGCTCAACAAACCAACGGCCACTAGCAAACATTACAAGCTCGCAAGTGATCATTACATCAACATTTTTTCAACTTACTTGTGGCATTGGCGTCAATCCGGAACTAGCGGCGTAAATAGTACCATTCGGGACAACGTATTTAGTTGCAAAACCTCACGAGATAACAGATTTTAATGTACCTTAAAAAGGTAGACCTATTGACAGGTGCACTCGTTTGCCGGTGTCTTCCAAATTTCGCTGAAAATCCATTACCAAAGCAGATGTCTTGTAGTTTTAGACAAACGGCTCTAGAGGACAACCAACTGCTATGTGGAGCGATGACAGCAACAGTGGTTGGCATCGAAAAGTATATTCTGGATAATGGAGCAGTTCCATTTGATAATCTCTGCTGCTCGACAACGCCTCTCGACAAGCATACTATTCATCCATTTTGAAAATCAAAACAATTAATCCAAAAGTCTAGGCCACCAACTTGCAATTAATACCTGTTAGTCCTCCGATGGGGCACCGCTAACATCTATAACGACTGTTGTTCCGGGGCGAGATTTGTCACCACTTTACAAAATGGTTTCAGACTGACACGCGTCCCAAAGCTATTACACACCGGCTCGAACTCATCCCTTGTGTGATTGTACAAGCTTTTGATTTAAATAAACAAAACTAATTTCCATCAGCGAAACGCCCCGAATGCAATAGAAAGTTACTTACTCCGTGAATTGGATCACAAAAAGTTGCCCTTATCATGCGTTCTCTGCTGGAGTTCGATGTCCTCTAAACCCTATTGTGTACAATGTTTGACCGTGACTGTATCCGCGATCGCGATCGCTCACGTACCGGCTGGCGTAAACAGGAAGTGCATTAGACAGTTATGGCCGGCAGATGAGGAGTCCGGTGAACTGATCAATCAAGTCGGCGTCGTTGACACGTAAACTTCCATTCCGCCTCCCGCACAGGAAACGGCCGCCTGGAAAACGTTCACCGGAATCGCCCGTGACTCGGACTCGATCAACTCGCTGGTCCGGGCCATACCGCGCACGACGATGGGCTTCGTGCGTGACGTGGTCAGCTCGTTCAAGCGCGAGTCGCGTGCCATCATCCTCACCAAGAACGGGGCCCTCGACGGCCGGCTGCAGCAGGTGAAGGGTGGCGGGGCAGGCTTCTTCTACGCGTTCAAAGGCATCCGGTACGGCCGGGCGCCGGTGGGCGAGCTGCGGTTCCGGGCTCCCCAACCGGAGGTACCGTGGAAGGGCATCCGGGGTGCGCACCAGGAGGGATCGGTCTGCCCTCACCGCAACATGATACTGGACAACTTCAAGGGCAACGAAGACTGCCTGTTCCTGAACGTCTACTCGCCGGAGCTGCCCGTCGGCGAGGACAATCCGCAGTTGCCGGTGATGGTGTGGATTCACGGTGGCGCCTTCTCGTTCGGCTCCGGCAACGCGTTCCTGTACGGGCCGGACTATCTCGTGCCGAACGGGGTCGTGCTGGTGACGTTCAACTACCGGCTGGGGCCACTCGGGTTTCTGAGCGTCGGTCGCGATGCCCCCGGCAATGCGGGTCTCAAGGATCAGGTGCTGGCGCTGCGCTGGGTACAGGACAACATAGCGGCGTTCGGCGGCAACCCGAACGATGTGACCATCTTCGGGCAGTCGGCCGGGTCGGTGTCGGTGCAGCTGCTGACGCTGGCCCCGATCGCGAAGGGCCTCTTCCACAAGGCGATCGCCCAGAGTGGCTCCGTCCTGAACCCGTGGGCCATCGCCCGGGACACGAAGGCCCGTGGCTTCTACCTGGGCCAACTGCTCGGCATCCGGACGAACGATACGGGCGAGCTGTTGGCGCAGTTGCGCCGAGCGGCCCCGCAGAAGATCGTGGATGCCGCCCTGAAAACCCTGACCGCCGAAGATGTGCGCAAGAGCATCGGGCTCCCGTTTGTGCCGTCGCTGGAGAGCTGGACCGGCGAGGATGCTTCCAGCGACGGTGATGAGCCGCTCATCACCGAGGAACCGCTGGAGTTGCTCAAGAGTGGCCGCTACAACCACGTGCCCCTGATGGTTGGCTTCAACTCCCACGAAGCGATGCTCTTTTTGAGGCGTAAGTTCGGAGGATCTCCCTCACGTGCCGCAGGCCGATAACCCACTCGTGCTCGTTCCCCAGGAGTACGAAAGGACCCCAATCTGCTGCAAACCCTGGACGGCGACTTTGAGCGGCTGATCCCGCTCAACATGCACCTGGACCGCGAGTCGGACGAGGGCCGCGAGTTCGCGGGCAAGATGAAACAGTTCTACCTCGGCGATAGGCACGTGTCGAACGAGACCATCCAGGAGATGATGAACGTAAGTCGGCACGGCGGGTTGGCGTCTGTGAAACGAACCTATCATTAATTAGCCAAATTTCTCCATTGTTGAAGCTCATGTCGGACGTGATGTTCCTGCACGGCATCACGGACTTTGCCCGGTTGCATGCGTCGCACAACGGGCTCAATTCGACCTGGGTGTTCCGGTTCGGGTACGACGGGGCGCTCGGTATCTACAAGCGGATACTGGGCATCAACTGGCCCGGCGCCTGCCACGGTGACGAGCTGGGCTATCTGTTCCACTTCGGCTTTCTGAACCTGCGTCTCGACAGTACGTCTCCCGAGCTGCAGGTGATGCACAAGATGACCCGGATGTGGACGAATTTCGCCAAGTACGGGTAAGTGCCGACCGAGACGGAGACATTATTGCACACACTGGGCGACTACAAACGCGGTCGCAAACTAAACGAACACGGGGTTGCCGTTGCAACGTGAGCGTTTCGGTATACGACGCTCTTGCAACGCGCACTTCTCTTGCAATACTCTTGCGGTTGCCAAAATGTCAAGCCATGGGATCACGACGGCTCCGGCGATGCGGCTAGTGAAAGGAAACAAAAAAAAGATTAAAAGATGGTGCCACACGGCGCTGGACCAAGGCGGACCAGTAGCGTCTCTGGTGACGTTAGGTTACCGGGCTAGGCCATCGCGTTCTCGTCGGATCTCTATGGGCCCCCGATCGACGTTTGGATCGTGTTTATGACCCTGTGATAAAATGAGCGTCGGGTTTTTTTACGCCCAAGCCAGCGCGGGAAGCTGATTATTCAACATTTGGGAGACAACCAACGGGCCCAGGCCAGATACCGTTAGGCCGAAATTCGCATACTAATCAGCAGAACGGTTGTTTGCGCGTTTGGGCCCGTAACGACCTGCATCACTTTGCAGCGCGGTCTCGCAAGGTCAGGGTTTTCTGCCCGACCCGGAGATGGTGCAATCCGAGGCGCGAAACCGACGACCGGCGGCGGGACCTCAATTGGTTGTGTGCATCGGCGACAGAGGAGAAGTTACAAAACCGAACTAACGATCCCGACCGTACGCTGGATTGCGCTGAGGGCTCGTCTGTTAGCTGCCGGTCGGGTGTTTTAGTGGGCGCATTGGCGGACCTACCTACTGACCGTAAGGGCTCCCGGTGAAGAGGATGCCAAGCAAAAGTTACGCGCTTTTGACGTTGTCATCGGTTTAATGAACCGTGTGCATATGTAACCGGTGGTCGGACCGGGGAGAAAATTATGATCAGCGAACGGGCGGCCCCGGTTGGAGCTTCGAATACTTTCATAAATTATCCGCCATTGCCCCGTAATCAACCGGTAAAGGGTGACCTCATTTTTCCTTCCTTCGTCCCAAAAGTAAACCGCCCCCCGAGTGACTCGCACCCGGCAATCGGCCCGGCAATCGACGGCGGCGATCGTTTCACTCCTTTCAGCCTACAGGTTGCTGTCAATAAAATGTGCCATTCTTACTTTCCGTTTCGCTTTTGGATACCTAGGTGGATTTCGATAGCTTGATCGATCCGAGTTTCGATGTTACTTGATATTGTTTTTGTAAAAAGTACAACAAAAAAATGATGAAACTAACCTATTCCACTGCTATCCCAACAGCCAAATGTGGTTAAGATTTTCTAACCACCAAATCCTCTCAGAAAGTTTTCGAATTACTCGAGTCACTGATATTTTACGCGCATCTCCAGCAAAGACAAAAGGTGACCTTCTCCATAGGTTTTTTTCTCAGAAATGGAGAAACCGCAAGCTAGACGGCTTGAACATGCGCCGCGCTTTGAAATGCCATTTTGCCGAAAACCAGTTCAGTTAGGGGTGGAATCATGCAAAATCAATTTGGAAAATCCAAGAGTGAAAGTATCTGGACGTGAGAATCCCGTTGGGATTGCAAAATATAGCTGCATTTCTGGGGCAGAATATCAATGGTGATAAACAGTGGGTCACTTGCGACAACACCAACTGAGCACGATCGTGGTCGATTCGTGTGACCGGTGGTGATCGCCACCGACAGCAATCTGTTGCTAACACGGACTTATTTCTTTGGCTAAACTCTGAATTTTGACCCGCGTTGTCAGCGATTGGACCATCTTTCTCTCATTATAACAACCCTACTCTTGAGCCCAACCCAGAACCACCCGTGGCCAATGTTCATGAATAGAAGAAAAGTAGTACTCCAGCAGAGCAACGCCACATCGGACAGGCATTGCGTGATTATAATTTTTTTCTCACTGAGGAGAATGATTTTGCTGGTAAAAATTGGTCTCAAGTGTATCCTGTGTGTCCCGACCCGACTGTCCCAGTTGTTTTGTTACTGGGCTCGAACGTTTCTGTACGAGAGGCATGCTGAAACTACTTTCAAAAAGACTACTGGTCACTGAAGAAAAAGATATCGGAGTTTATTTAAATACTCAAAAAAACCACCCATTCAAATATAGATTTCTTTTACAATGGATTGAAATACGGACAAATTTCATTGGATAGCTTTTCGCACACCCGGAATGTATTTCGCCTAAGACACCTTATCCCGTCTTTATCATAACGGGAGTGTCCAATGAACATATTTTAGATTGTTTGATGATTTTAATCTTCTTCCGTGGATGTGGACAGACAGGAATGTTTGTGCGTTTGCAAAAAACAAATCTCAAATCCGATGGAAATCGGGGCATGACGGGTTTGGCAAAGATAAAACCAACCGGGTTATTTTTGCGAAGTTCTTGGGCTGCTGTTCGGGTTTCGGTATCCGTGTGGTCGTGGGTGAAAGTGCGTTCCTGAACAAGCTTTTGAAGACCTCAAAACGTCCAACAGAGGCCGATGGCTTCGCGCGACGTTATTTATTTTATTTATTATTATTAAAACGGACAGAGCAGTGTTAAGGTCGCGTAACATTTCCGAAACAAATGAAGAATCCAAACGACTGCAGCGCAAAGGAAAGCATTTGTTTCACACGAGTTTTGGATATTTGTTTGCCAGTAAAATGAAAATATGGTGAATCGAAATATAACTCTCTAACCGTTAAACATAAATTGTAATATCAATGGTATTTGCTGGCGTGAAGTTATAAGAAAGGTATCATTTGAAGTTTTTGTAATTCTGGGTACAAATGCTGCTGGGCTGCATGTCACATAGCTGATGCGATAGGCGCTTTATAAAAAAAGTGTTTTACTACTGTCCATATTTGAACCCAGTTCAGTTGATCGAGAAAAATTGTTTTTAAGTTACTAAAACTTACACGACACACGTTTTGGTTATGTTTTCATCAGAATTAATAACTTTTTTGTATAGGCGTATACCATTTCTTCATAATAAAGCCACCGTGACACACATTTGATGCTGCTAGGGAACAATCGCGGCACAACCCGTTGGTGATTTCGGCCCAAGAAAGAGGGCGCTTGACTTTTCACGCCACCCATATAGTGTCTCGAAGCAACGACCACAGGCAAAGCCGTGAAACCTGCCGATCTGAATTGTACTGCCTGCGGCCGACGCTTCCGAAACCGCATCCAGATCACGCAGGCGCGATCTCCAGCGATCACTCGCGCACCGGTTGCGTGTAGGGTTGAATGGTTATGCAAAGAAGTGCTCCACGCGACCGGGCCCCGGGCCGAACCAGTACGCCGGCGATAAGAGCCGGTCGATTGGTGAGATCGAACATGAACGCCAAAAAGCAACATCGGCGGCGGCACCGGTGCGGCCACTATAGGTACGCACCGTGCACGCACGGACCCCAAAAATGGACACCTTCTTGCCAGTGCAGTCGGTGCTGATTGCCGGCGTGCAGAAAGAGTGCTGTAAATGTTTGGATTGTTTCTGCATTTATGTAACACCTTAACAGGGGGGCTCTTGCGCGTGTTTGGCGTCGTTCGCGGATCGCTAAAACAGACACACACACGTCGAGACACGGGCTTGGCGGTAAGCGGCACAACGATCGCCCTCGAACTGCGGTCGTCCGTCCATGGGTCGCAAAGGGTCCACGTCTCGCTAAATAGGCAATGTTGTACACTCCCCATGTCCCCCGTAGAACCGGCTCAGCATAGCTTCGTAGCAGTGTTTTTCGAAACAGCCTGCCCTCTAGCCGTTTGGCCCTTCCGGCTAGCCATGTGCAGGGGGTAGTTCCTAGCCCCTAACAATACCACAACGCCGACCGTTTCTCGCAGGTTACGATTTCAGTAACCACAGTAGCACAAAATAACAGAAGAAACCGCATTTACACATCGCCTAGCGCGCGGCCAAAGGATAATAAGGTCGCCGGTGGAACGTTAAACAATTTTCACTATGGTCAATTGGCGAAATCAGTTTAAGTGGAGCCTTTGCCCAACACTCTGATTAGTTTGTCAGCTACCGTCGTCCACGCGGGTGCTAACAGGCTTTGAGGAGCAGGAAACGGCCACAGGGACACAAAGGTGATGTCGTAAAAAAACCCGCGCAAGGGTGCTTCGCCGTAAAATGTGTTACAAACGAAAGAAACGAAAAACACAATGCGCAGACTTGTGGCTTCGTTCGATTTGGATACGTTTAGCGTGCCAAAAGAGCACCATTCCGAGCCGTGGGATGCGCGTGGTAACTGAAGATGAAGTCCCCCGAGACGCTGCTTTGCGATGGATCCGCCGTAACGAGGGCTTTGATTGATGGCTGGCCGCATGGCCACGGGTTTCATCGGCCACACGTGTTGATTAGACGCGGTGCATACGAATGGGCACATGTTTGCAAAGTTTAATGACTGCACCGACGGGTACGAAGAGTGGCGTGGAAGGTGCAGAAGAGGTCGTGGTGTGAGATGAGCCAATCAATTCTGGTAGCTGAGCCACAATGGGTTGGGTGTCAAGTGCACCGTCGTTAACGATCTGTCCTGCATGTACCGCCCAGTAGTCCCCCTAGAGCTGAAATCTAATTGGGGTTGTGTGGGTTGTTTACATAATTTAGTCTCATTGTTTCTCGTTGCTATTGCATTCCTCTCTCTTTCTCTCTCGCGTAGTAATCCAACCCCTTTCGGTGAGGACGAACTGTTGCTGGGCATCAACTGGCCATCGGTCGTGCCGAACACGATGGCGGAGCTGCCGTACCTCAACATCGAAGGTTCGCTCGAAAGCAAAACCAATCCCGAAACGCTAAGGTTAAGGTTCTGGGACGATGCCTTTGCCAAGTACAACGGTAACTTGTTGTAACCTCCCGTTTCTCAGTACAATACGGGGTAGCCTTTACATAAGAGCTTCCTGCTTCTAAACGTTATAAAAATCTTATTTCACAATATGTGGTGCGAAACTTACAAACTAGCGAGGTAGTGGCCAGGCTTAGCTTTAGGTAGTTTATAGGCAGTTAGAAGAACGTGCGGCAGGAAACGATAGGAAAAATTATGTACTTATTTGCCATTCCTAGAAAGCATTATAAGCGAGTCTAGCGTCTAGCCTTTTTACGTTGCGTTATTTAGGGAGTAGCTCCTGGGGTATCTGCGTGTGTGTGAAGAGGCAAAAACTACAACACTTTTTATTGTTGCTGTTGATGTTTTAGACAATAGAAGCAATGTAGTAGGGGTGAGAGTCGTAGCAGAGGGGATGAAACTGATGCTCTCATGTTTCGAACAACTGATTGTGAACTGATATTTTTTCAAATAAAATTGTTTAAACATACCTTTTGAGTTAGCTTTGTGTGTTTGATGCACTGGAGTAAGTATTTAAACTGTAGAACATTCGTAATAACTCACCAAATCTCTTCAAACTCATTTTCTTGTATAACGATCGAACGATTTAGCAACACTATACCTATACTAACTCTACTATTCCATATTAGACGTTGTTTCACTAAGAAAATGTGGGTTTAACATTTAAATTACAACAAAACATTTAAATTACAAGTTTTGATTCGTAGACGTATTTTCGGCTCAGAGTAATCGCCAACTTATCTTGGCTAACATTAACATAAAATAATGGAAAATTTGCGTACGAATGTTTAGTATTATCTAGGTTGTGTTGCGGAGCGGACCTAACGCGCGAAGGAGCGTGGTCCGAGGTGTTCTCGCGTACACTGACCAGTTCTGATCTTTTTGTCAACACCCTAAAACTGTTTGTTAATCGACTCTTTTGACCTGGGACGGACAGGGTACCTGAGAGCGGGATCAAACGGTCCAATAGTAAAACTGCCGTGCCACACGGCACGAAACAGTTACGCGCAACATGTAACTTGGTGTCAAATCTGTTTCGTGCCGTGTGGCAGGTCTAATATTACAGCAACAGAAACAACTAGTTGTGTTCATAACTAATTGTTCCGTCCACCGGATCCGGAGCGTTCCGGATAACCAAGCTCACTACGCATTTATCCGAAACATACTTACCAGTTTTACGTATCTTTTTTTGCTCCGGTTTGCTACCCATTTTATTGCTGAAATGGAGATAAACTTATAGTTAAAATTCAAAATAACATCACAAATAAAAATCTTTGCTTGTTAACCCTGCGTCCACACTTGCAGCAAGTTGGGCCAACTTTTTGCTGTCACACTAGCAATTCTAGACGTCAAATCTGTGAGCTCCAGTGAGTGAAATGACAGTTCGTTTGTTTATGTTTTTAATTTGGCAGTTCACCATTTCATTCTTTTGCCAATTGTAGTTTTGCAGCGAATAGGCTTCTTCGAATATTAAAATGTCTTTTAAAAATAATAAAAACAAATCTAAATCGCGAAAAATGTGTTTAGTTGGTGCGTCTGTGCTTGTTGCATACGCTTAGTATTTGGATGCTGAGCGTGTATCACGACGTTGTTGGACGCGAGAGCTCTTCGCGGAGGCTTCACACCACGGATTACATTTAATCGACCAGCTGAACGATGGAATAGGGTTCCGGAATTTCACCCGATTGACCGCAACAGATTTTTGGCGCACCGCTTCCATTGGTAGCTATAGCTGGACAGTGGTTCCTCAACAATTCCGTTATGGTTCGCCATTCTTTTCTGCGGATAACATGAACAACGACTTTTTCTTGTTCACCAAATTGTTCTTCAAATTATTTTCCGCATTTCGCACATATCTTTCCCGAGGACAATTTGCACTTACTTCTCAAATTCACAAACTTGCAATCAACGTAAACAACAGTTGACACTAAACTACGTTTACAAATAATAACAAATGATGTTTTCCTTCTCTTTCTATTGCCGTTTTTGTCATAATCTGATCCGCTCTCGAAATGCTGTCCAAAAATTTGGACAGCGAAATAAGTTGCCCGTACCAACTGTCAAATTGAAAAATATGCCCTCTCAACCCGAATCGGTACAAATAACCGATAAGCAAGAGGAACTCAACGGCAACTCAAAGTAGCTCACGGATGTCCAACAAAAATGAGTGAATTTTGCTGGGCCTACATACATTTTTCCCCATTTACTGTAAGTGTGGACGCAGGGTAACAAACCTCTGTTTTCGTTTGTTTGTAAACAAACCTCTGTTTTCGTCTGTAATGCGCCCTGTTGCAGGGTCTGCAGACCCACAAAGCTTTTGACACCTACTGATCGCTTTACTGTCAAAATTGTCGCGGTTGGAGGCTGTTATATCGTTTGTTTCGTGCCGTGTGGCACGGCAGTATGATTAAGCTATCTTCGTCTCTTTCTTTCGAAGCATCGCTTATCGGTTCTGGTCGGCCCAATTTTGGGTTTATTTCCGGTCCCTTGCTGTGGCCATGCATTTCCTACGCTTATCTATCGTACTGCTCCCATTGCTTTCTCGTCTGCAATGCATTCTTGAATGCAAGCTGGAGTCGCGCGGTTTAACATCTATTTGTTTAGGATTCCTGAAACCCCCTTGGTCGATTGTGTTCTACGGCTTGGACCTAAAGCTGGGGCCATACGAAGCGTAAAAACTCGATTTGACATTACTGATTAGTGTCAAATCGAGTTTTTACGCTTCGTGTGGCCCCCCAGTAACGTTTTTTTTTAATTCGTAGAACTTGCCTATCTTTATTGCTTGTGATGCTATGTTGGAATTCGTCGCGTTCTCAACAGGTTGATTAGTCTCCGATCACATTTCAGTCTATGGCAAGATTTTTTATAAATCGTTGAACATAATTTAAAAAAATGTTTGCTTTCGCCTCGAAAAATCAACCACGTTTTGAATCGCGTCAGCTGTTTACTTAAATTAGAAGTATTTGATAAACGCATGGGTATCTCTAGCGCATGAACCTCGGTTGAATGGGTGACTGTGAGTTCATCCTACTGTCAGTGAGTCTTTAATCCGTTCCGTTCCGTACCGTAAAGCACACTGCAGACAGCAGACGTGCGTTCGGGAAATGAAAGTGCGGATCGGCAAATTGCGTTGTCTTGTATG